>NC_134696.1:47524577-47824577 GCF_050947455.1 Rhinoderma darwinii | reverse complement strand
TTAACCGACGCGCACACCTTCACAGGTTGTTGACGGACTTTGAGCGCCTATGTGTCTCCTCCCAGCCACCTACCCATACCATATCCACAATATATAAATTACTCCTTTCACAGCGTTCCCAACAACTACCCTCCTTCTGCGGGGCCTGGGAGAGAGAATTACATACTACATTTACTGATGCACAATGGAAGCGGTGTTTCTCCCTCTCACAAAAAGTCTCTATAGCCATTAGGGCCCAGGAAACTAGTTACAAAATTGTCTCTAGATGGTATAGGGTCCCGGCTGCGCTCCATAAATGGTATCCGTCTGTGCCTGACAATTGTTGGCGTTGTGGTGCTGTAGGAGGTTCTATGTCTCATGTTTGGTGGAGTTGCCCCTTGTTGAGGAGTTTTTGGGATGCGGTGCTTAAATTAATATTGGAGGTTACTGGAGTCTATGTCCCCAACTCTCCGGAAGCAGCTCTTTTATTCATGTTCCCGATGCCAATACAAGTTTATAAAAGCTCACTAGTTAGACATCTCCTTCAGGCAGCAAAGTCAGTAATCCCGCGCAGGTGGAAAACGGCAATACCCCCAACATTAGATGAGTGGTTTCGGGAGGTTGCCTTGATACAGCGAATGGAACACTTGGTGGCTCACTCCCCGGCATCTGTGGTAAAATACACGTCTACATGGTCTCCTTGGATAGTGTTTCTTTCTTCTCCTTCCTACCTCACGGCGGTAACCTGAGTCGGCCTATGCCCCTGTGAAATGTACTATGGCTTTTGCGCGCTGCTGATTTTCATTCATAATACGCCAGAACTGGAGTCCAGGATCCCCTTGTCCTCTCCCCTCCCTCCTATCCCTCCCTCTCTTGGGGCCTTTTTCTATACTTTCTCTTCCCCTGTCTAGGGTAATGTGCCTCTTCTTCTCTGTTTGAATTAAGTGGTCTCGCTGTACATTCTGTTGTTATGCCTCTAGGATTACTCATGCTACTGTTGTATACCGACCACTCTTTTTCATGTTGAGATGTGTTGCACATTATTGATTTTCCTTTTGGTGTTTTGTTTGTTTTTGCTTTGGTCCACTGACCTTGTTTGTTTTTATTTAGGTGTGGAGGCCTTCCCTCCACTATGTTTTGTAAATTTTGTGTTCTGAAACTCAATAAAAATTTGAATAAGAAAAAAATATGTCTGCAGAGGGAAGGGGTTAATAACATGAAGACACAAGCTACCAATGTACATATTCTTTACTCCGTTTAATTTACTTTTCCCTACATTGTCTAAATAGAGCTCAAAATCGAATGTGAAAATATTAATCTTTATTCAATACATACAAATTATAAACCGACAACGGATGGCTCATCCTGAAATATCTCAGAGCAAAAGTGGTTAGCGTGTAATTAAAGGGGAGCAGGGTTAATGACCACCCCACATCTGTGTAGATGATACGGGGGTGAACTGAATATTAATATTGGGAAGCTTACCCTGGCGGAGGGATGTTGGATGAGGCCGTGCTCCAGTGCCCCTATTCTGCCCAGATACCAGTTTATTAAAGTCATCGGGTGTTTTGAACTATTCCTGTTCATCTGTATTGGGTGTAGGTTTCTTGCACTTATTGTTTTTAATTATGCTTTTTCTAGGTATTTGACACCTCAGACCTTCCAGGAGGGGTGGTAAACATACTTACTGGTGGTCGGGACCATATGTCCAAATATCTTGTGGAGCACCAAGATGTACAAGCCATGTGGTACTTTGGCTCTGAACAGGTAACGCAGCTTATTCTTCTTCCCGTTTACTTTCTGTAATGCTCTATTCACACTGGCGTCATGGCTTCCGTTGATAACGGAGCCATGCCATGACCAGTATGCCGGATTTGTGTTCGAGTAGATACCCAAAGATCCTGATAGACTCCGATGACTTCTAATGGGATCTGTTGGGGGTTCCTGTATTTTACACTATTTTCTAAAGAGTGCAGCAATTGAGACAGACTGGTTGCTAAGGACACACACGCTAACAATTGAAGGTTTTCTATAGGGTTGTTAAGCAGTCTGTCCCTAGCAACTGGACTGAAAATATTTAGATCTTCCAGTCATGGCCTAAGTACTGAACTGAGGGCAGACTTGGGTCAAGGATGCTTGACATTAATCAAACCGCTCTTTTTCTTACTTCTTTATTAATATAATCATTTCTGAAAATGTATAATATACATATCATTAAAGGTCTTAAGTTACAGACCAGAAACTCCTCCTCGCAGCTCCTTCCCTCCGCACGACACGAAGCCCAGAATGGTGCAGGTATCCTCCAGGTGGTTAAGCCGGCACTTGTTCTACCCGATAAGATAGGAATTACGTGTAGGTTCACCGCCATAACATTTTCACCTTTTGAGAGTAAAACCAACATAGCGCAGAATACCCATCCAAGTAAAAATGTTTATAAGCCGTAAGACTTAAAGTCTGTATAGGAATACTAACCTCATAATCCAAGCGGCATGCCAAGTAATTGTGAGCGTAACAAGTTTCATTGCTTAGGAGTTTGAACACTAACATTTGTATTGGCACAAACCAAATCCATTCACATTAAAGTGTATTACTTTCCTACTGTCAGGATTCTTTAGACATCTGCCAAACTAAACCACCTCAGGCCATTTGCTTACATGTTTAGTGTGTATTTATTGGGGTTTTCTACGAGGACCTTGCAAATCAGTCATGTCATGATCATTACAATTCATTGGTGGATGTCTTACAGCTAAAATCCCCACCAGTGACATGAATGAATGGTTCCTGGTGCGATGTCATACAAGTACGGTCATCCCTCCACTGACATCAATGGGAGTTAGAAAATCCTACAAATGTTCTCAATTCTAAAGAGTATTCCTATAAGGTTGAGTGGAAATGCTCATTCTAGTTTATTGCCCCGTTGATAATAATTCTATAAGGCTGCAGACTCCTCTGTTACAAGTGATGTGTATTTAGTACACGAGACTATTACATTGTGATATAACATGTAATTAGGTTCAATTAACCCATACGCACAAATGGGCATACCATTACATCCTAATTTTAGACTTTTGACCCAAATAGGACATAGTGGTATGCCCAGGAGCTGTCCGTCAGCCATCATCCTCCGCAGCAGCGAGTGTCCGCTGTAATATACAGCCAACATCGCAATATAACAGACGGGATCGGCTAGAACTCCAATCCTGGACAGTTGACCCCTTAGATGTCGTGATCAATGGCGACTGCGGCATCTATGTGGCTAAAGAGGGAGGGGGCTCCTTCTGTCACTGGGTTACTTCGGCTATGGGCCTAATAGATTGGCTGTCCGTTTTACACTGACTGGCAACAATGATTTGGTATACGGAGTACTGGTGTAATGAGACTAAAAAAAATAAACAAAGTTTAATCAAGTTTATTTAAAAAAATAAAGTGTTACATAGTAAACAAAAAAACAATTGATTTCCATACAAAGAGATTTTACTTTGCAAAAGTGTCAGAGAAAGATACGCATATATGGCATCGATGCAATCGTAACCACCCGTATAAAGATATTCACATTATTTAAACTGCACGGTGAAAGACAAAAGAAAATGTGAAAAATAACTGCAGAATTGCTTCTCCCCTCCCCCCCCCCCCCAAAAAAAAAGACGTAATAAAAGTTTATGTACTCTAAAATGGTGCTTTTAAAAAATACAACTCGCCCTGCAAAGTTGTGGCTCTTTGAATGTAGCAACACACAAATAATTAAAAGAAAAAAAAAAAAAAACAAGGGAAACCCATACGGCTTTAGTCGAAGTTTTAGTGCTAAAATTTCCTTTCCAAGAATTTATATTCAGATGTCAATAACTGTTTTATATTATTCGCTTTCAACAGGGATCTAAATTTATGGAGTGGTCATCTGCTGAAAATTGTAAGCGAACCTGGGTAAACTACGGGCTTACCAGAGACTGGGAGAACCACCAGGAGGGAGAAGGAGAAGAGTTCCTGTATCATGCCACCCAGTGTAAAAACATCTGGATACCCATGGGGGAAATATTTGCAAACTAAACTTGTTGAAGCCTTATTGTATTCAGGGGACCTTATATCTTACAGTATATTCAAATCATCTGTGCAGAAATAGCGCCGCTCTTGGCCACGGACTGTGTCTGGTATTGGCACTCGGCTAAGGCTTATTTACTTGAATAGAGATGAGCTGTAATACCAGACACAACCTGTGGACAAGAGTGGTGCTGTTTTTTTGTTTTTTTTACCTCCTAAAACCTTTTTAAAAGCCATATACTTAAGATGTTTGTTGGCAGATCTAGTTTTGGCAGGATCCTCTCACAGTCTAATGTCTGTTGCCCACAATACACATTAGATTGTTAGCAGATTCCAACAAAAATGGTTGAATCTTTCAACAAGTATTTTACGTTTTTGGCTACTTTTATTTGTCCTTGAAATTGTTCATGGGACTAATATCCCTCCTCCTCCCCCCACCCCAATATGTACAGAGAAGCCAGCAATTTTGTGAAGCCAGAATGGCAATTGAGGGTGGAAATGATAGGTGAGTTTATTGGTCCTTTAATGAAGAATAGCGACCAAAATCTTTGATTTTCAATAAAATTACACATTTCAAATTTGTGCTAGTTGTGTTTTTTTGGGGGGTTTTTTTAAACATGGTTTTTATTGTATTTTCAAACAATACAACAGGAGAATCACCAAGTCTTAGGGTATGTTCACACTGAGTTTTTTGACGCTGAAAAATTTCAATGGGAGTCGGAGGTGTTTTTTCCTGGGAGCAGATAAACTGTCTCGCAGGAAAGAGAAGCAGCATGCCCTATCTTCGGGCGTTTACGTCTCTGACCTCCCATTGACATCAATGGGAGGCAGAGAAAGCGTATTTCGCAGTGTTTTTTTGCCCGTGGCGCTCAACGGCCGCGGGCGAAAAACCCTGTGCAGGCAGAGCAAAGCCGCCTTAAAATTCCAAACGGAATTTTACCCTCAAGGTGTTTTATAGTAAGTGTCAGAACAATATACATAAGATATGAGACATAAGAGTTTGAGGCAACAGTGTTAAATAGAAGATGGAGGGGGAATTTTGAAGTCTGCTGGGGAGGGAAAGCACACATGGTCCAGGGGTCCCAGGTTTTCTGGAATTTCTTAAGTGTACCCTGTTTTAAGGTAGTAAGCTTTTCATTAATAATGTAGTTTTTCATCCTTCACTTGACCTCAGAGGAGTGAAGGGTCAGTTACTTCCAAGTACATCCTACAGCTAGTTGTGTTTTTAATATTTCTATAAGGCTGGATTCACACGAGCATGTTTGGTCCGTAAAGGACGGAACGTATTTCGGCCGCAAGTCCCGAACCGAACACAGTGCAGGGAGCCGGGCTCCTAGCATCATAGTTATGTACGATGCTAGGAGTCCCTGCCTCGCTGCAGGACAACTGTCCCGTACTGTAATCATGTTTTCAGTACGGGACAGTAGTTCCACGGAGAGGCAGGGACTCCTAGCGTCGTACATAACTATGATGCTAGGAGCCCGGCTCCCTGCAGTGTGTTCGGACCGGGAGTTGCGGCCGAAATACGTTCCGTCCTTTAAGGACGTAACATGCTCGTGTGAACCCAGCCTAAAGGGATTATCTAGGTTAAAAAAAATGGATGGCCTCTCCTCAGGAAAGGCCATCAATATTTGAAGGGACCGCATCCTCTTCATTGATTATATGGTTCTTTCTGTTCGCACATGCACGCGCCGTTAGTGGTGCAATAACTTGCATGACTGGTACAAATGTAACAGTGCATGCAAGTACGAACAGAGAGAAGAACCATGTAAACAATGAAGAGGCTGTGGCGATCATATGAACGCCGTGGCCCCTTTAAACAGCTGATTGGCGGGGGTGCCGACATTCGGACCCTTACCGATCTAATATTGATGGCTTATCCTGAGGATAGATCATCAAGGTTTACAACCTGGATAACCCCTTTAATGCAAGTGTGTTATTTGTAGCTGAGGTTAAATAAGCATGGATAATAAACTTAAACACACACACACACACACCCAAACAACATGGTGGATTCTCCCATATTGATGATATTGTGACGCAAAATGCAAAAGAAACCCGAAAGAAAAACAACTAAGGAAAGACTACAGCCAAGCCTATCTTCATTGTGTTCCAGATTTGTGTTCTTCATTCTGGGGCTGAGGGGTTTGAGGGTTCTGCTGTGTCACTGCACACAGCCATCAGCATCTTAAGGCTGTGTTCACACATTGTGGTCGTATGGACCAAAACCTAATTTCCCCAGGTTCACACATAGACGTTTATGTTGTGTGGTGGTGTCACTGTAGCAGGACTAGTCAACCTTCACAGGTTTATTTTATTCATTATTATTATTTCTCCAATGCAGTAGAAATTTAAAATGGAGCAACTTTGCAAATCATTAGAATATCCGATCTACAGCTCTTATGCAGAAATATGTGTCTCCATGGTAACGGACTACAAAACAACCCTGGGTAGCCTGATCCTGCAGTAATACTTTCTTCCATCTGTCCCTGATTAGCAAGAAGTAGGTGACAAATGGATGGCAATATGACTGCAGCATCAGACTACACAGAGTTCGTTGTCTGTTACCATGGAGACACATTTCTGTATAGGAGCTTTGAGTAGGCTATGTTTAGATCTGCATAGCAGCTATAGACCCAAAACAGTAGGAGATTTTAATGAAGACTCTTTGAAAAGTTGCTTCATTGTGTATTGTATTTGTATTGGAGCAATAAAAATAAATGGGTTGTGAAGGTGGACTTTGCCTTTAAGAGCAGATAATTTGATTGACAGGTCTGGTGTGTTGAGTCAGTCACCATTGTAAGATATCCTATACACTTTTCTAAACCACTGTACCACCTGAAGTAAGCTTTTTTGCAGTGTCAAGTACAGAATGTTTGTTTGCTTTTCCGTGTTTTATAAAAGGAAAACCATATCAACTGGTCTTTCCATGGATCCTATTGATAGATAAGTGAAAAAAATACTCATTCTGTAACCAATGTGCATATCTTGTTTCCCCTGGATAACCTAAAGATGTTTTTATTGGTGACATCTTGGCTCACTATTTTAATGGGATCTCTTATGGCAGCCAAACAACTCTCCATATAATAGTTTGCCAACACTGGTGACAAGCCTGAACTATAATTTACAGAAACAGTGCACAGAAATAATGGAGCTCTCCTCTGTGCTAAGAAATCTTGCACTGTCAGTAAGGGCCATTTTATATGAGCGCTGATCGACAATAAAATATCCGGTCAGCTGACAAACAAGCGTTTTCTCGTTTGTCAGCTGAACGCTGCTCTGTTTACACAGGGCAATGATTGGGAATGAGCGCTTGTTCTTCTGATCATTGACCCGTGTAATTTTATTCTGATCTCAACCAAGTATGCCTCTGATCTCTCTTACAGCAGGTCCAGGAAGTTGTTAGCATTTTCAGCGGGTTTAAGCGTATCACTTTGTCACATAGGCTTAATAGAAAGTAATAGCTCCTGCTCTCTCCTATCTCTGCTCTTTAAAACATTTATCATTTAAGAATTGGTTATGGGTGAACACTTAAATAGACTAACTAACTTTTCAAACAACTTATGCTAATAGTTACCGGATATAGATCAACTTTGTAATATCAAAACCACAAAAAGGCCATACTTACTAGGTAGGTGGGTGGGTGAAAACCCGTTCCCAGCAGGACGCAGACAGGTCAAAAAATGCTTCAGAAGGAGAGTGCATTAAATAGTGATTGCCACTCCCACTAGTCTTGAGGGGAGTGGTGAACTAAGTGCTCAAAGGTGTGCGATAAATGAGTGTTAGTGTAGTGCTAAGGTGTGAATGTATGGTAAAAAAGAAATGTGTATGTATGAAAGTGTCAGAACTGTGTGATAATGTAATAAAAATAAATAAATGTGATGAATAGGGGTCTAATATGCTTACCATTTCAAATGTACTTGTTTTATCCATGCAAATTCTGTGTGAAGTTACTGCCACTAGGTGTCTCCCATCCTGTGATATCCTGTCCACCCACTCCCTGTTAAGCAAAATCTGTCTAGTTACATAGCAGAATTAACAGGCTTCAAAAAGTGCCCGTTAATAGAATTCTATGAAGGGGGAGCAGGAAGAGGGAGTAGAGCGAGAAGGAGACACAGACACGCTGTCCATACAAGTCTTTGGAGATGGGAGAGCAGAGAAATACGAACAAGCTGTCCATAGAAATCTATGGGGAGGATAGGGGGAGCAGGGTGAAACAAACACACTGCCAATACAAGTTTATGAAGACGGGAGGAGGAGCAGGCAGATAAAGAGACAGACTTGCTGCCTGTACAAGTCTATGGAAGGGTGAGCATTGTGAAAATGACAGACTTGCTCCAGATTATATATATATATATATATATATATATATATATATATATATATATAATGTGATAGAGATAAGAGAGCAGGTTCGACGTTATCCCTATGTTTCCAGTGAATAGAAGTCATGATAGCAGTTAGGCTCCAGCCACTAGCTCACAGACAATAGAGAATTGGAGAGAGCCTGCAGAGGAGAAAACTTCTAAAAATGCAAAATACAAGTCCATATAATGGCCAGAAATAGTATTTCTCCTCATGTACACACATACAGTGAAGGAAATAAGTATTTGATCCCTTGCTGATTTTGTAAGTTTGCCCACTGTCAAAGTCATGAACAGTCTATAATTTTTAGGCTAGGTTAATTTTACCAGTGAGAGATAGATTATATTTTTTTTAAAAACCTGAAATCACATAGTCAAAATTATATATATTTATTTGCATTGTGCACAGAGAAATAAGTATTTGATCCCCTACCAACCATTAAGAGTTCAGCCTCGTCCAGACCAGTTATACGCTCCAAATGAACTTGGTGCCTGCATTAAAGACAGCTGTCTTAAATGGTCACCTGTATAAAAGACTCCTGTCCACAGACTCAATGAATCAGTCTGACTCTAACCTCTACAACATGGGCAAGACGAAAGAGCTTTCTAAGGATGTCAGGGACAAGATCATAGACCTGCACAAGGCTGGAATGGGCTACAAAACCATAAGTAAGACGCTGGGTGAGAAGGAGACAACTGTTGGTGCAATAGTAAGAAAATGGAAGACATACAAAATGACTGTCAATCGACATTGATCTGGGGCTCCATGCAAAATCTCACCTCGTGGGGTATCCTTGATCCTGAGGAAGGTGAGAGCTCAGCCGAAAACTACACGGGGGGAACTTTTACCAAGAAAACCATTGGTAACACATTACGCCGTAATGGATTAAAATCCTGCAGTGCCCACAAGGTCCCCCTGCTCAAGAAGGCACATGTACAGGCCCGTCTGAAGTTTGCAAATGAACATCTGGATGATTCTGAGAGTGATTGGGAGAAGGTGCTGTGGTCAGATGAGACTAAAATTGAGCTCTTTGGCATTAACTCCACTCGCCGTGTTTGGAGGAAAAGAAATGCCTATGACTCAAAGAACACCGTCCCCACTGTCAAGCATGGAGGTGGAAACATTATGTTTTGGGGGTGTTTCTCTGCTAAGGGCACAGGACTACTTCACCGCATCAATGGGAGAATGGATGGAGCCATGTACCGTCAAATCCTGAGTGACAACCTCCTTCCCTCCACCAGGACATTAAAAATGGCTCGTGGCTGGGTCTTCCAGCACGACAATGACCCAAAACATACAGTTAAGGCAACAAAGGAGTGGCTCAAAAAGAAGCACATTAAGGTCATGGAGTGGCCTAGCCAGTCTCCAGACCTTAATCCCATCGAAAACTTATGGAGGGAGCTGAAGATCCGAGTTGCCAAGCGACAGCCTCGAAATCTTAATGATTTACAGATGATCTGCAAAGAGGAGTGGGCCAAAATTCCATCTAACATGTGTGCAAACCTCATCATCAACTACAAAAAACGTCTGACTGCTGTGCTTGCCAACAAGGGTTTTGCCACCAAGTATTAAGTCTTGTTTGCCAAAGGGATCAAATACTTATTTCTCTGTGCACAATGCAAATAAATATATATAATTTTGACTATGTGATTTTCTGTTTTTGTTTTTTTATATAATCTATCTCTCCCTGGCAAAATTAACCTAGCCTAAAAATTCTAGACTGTTCATGTATTTGACAGTGGGCAAACTTACAAAATCAGCAAGGGATCAAATACTTATTTCCTTCACTGTATAACCGCTTATTCTGAAAAGTTAGGTACGCTTGAAAGATTTTATAATTGTTTCAGAGATTGTCTTCAGTCTTAACCGGTCCAAAATATATAATATAACCTTATTGTGGTCAGAGCAAAAATTTTCTGATAAAGAGCTCCACACCCCCTTCTTTTCTTCACATAGCCGTAGCGTTAACATCTTAATAACCGCCCATACATCTTTTCACGTCTGTCATTAATGTTACTTATGTCACAGCGCCGCCTTTTCATGGCGCTGTGTTATAAGCCCAGCATAGTATATCAAGCTGTCTAAAGACAGCCGGTTCGTTCTCTAAGGGACGAAATCGGAGTTACCCGAGATTCCATGTGCTTAAACCCTTGGATGCATCTAATATGGCATCTAGGTCCTTTTAGAGGAAGGTGGCGCCCTTTGTCACCCCATTGGCACATTCGCTGCGTGTTTGTGGGGTGCCGATGGTTTCCATGGCAGTCGGGGCTTAAGAAATGGACCTTAGGTCAGCCATTAGTGTATGCCTATTAATAAATAATATAATGTCTGTCCGCTTTACACTAGCAGGCATAATACACTGCAATACAGAAGTATTGCAGTGTTATTAAAGCAATCAAATGATCGCATAGTAAAGACAAATGGTGGGACTAAAAAAGAACTAAAAAATAGTTTGAAAAAGATTCTAATAAATAATTGAAAAATGCAAAGTAAGAAAAATTAAAAAAAACAAAACACTTTCCCCCCTTACAAAATTCATTATGCATACAAAAACCAAACTAAAAAGCTACACATAATTGCTATTGCCACATTCATAGCGACCCAAACGATAAATCTATTATGTTATTTTACTCACACGGTGGACACGGTAAAAAATAAAATTGCTGTTTTATGTTCATCCTGCCTTCCAAAAAATGCAATAAAAAGCAAACAAAAAGTAGTTTGTAGCCAAAAAATGGTACCGATGTTACAAGTCGGCCCACAAAAAATAAGACCTCATACAACAACGTCAGCTGAAAAATAAAAAACGTATGGCTATTAGAATATGACGACACAAAAACAAATGCTTTGTAAAAGTGCGTGTTTTTTTTGTGCAAAAGCAGTAAAACATATCAAACAATATAAATTTGGTACTGCCATAATCGTTATAACGGCAGAATAAAGTTATGTTATTTACATCAAACTGTAAATGGCGTAAATTTAAGACAAAAAAGTATGGCAGAATTAGTTTTTTGTTTTTTTCATTACACCCCCTAAAAAAAAGTTAATAAAGGTTAATCAATAAATTATATGTACCCCAAAATGGTGCCATTAAAAAATACAACTTGTCCTGCAAAAAAAATAAGCCCTGACATCACTATGTTTATGGAATTATTAAAAAAAAAAAAAGGTTATGGCTTTTAAAATCAACAAGAAAAAAATCAGACATTAAGGTCCAAAATAGACTGTTCACTAAAGGGTTAATGGCTTATGCATAATTTTTCTTTTTTAGTGCATTGCATGTTTTATTTGGAATAACTGATTTCTGCAATTATTAAAAATTAAAAACCACGCCCACATGGGTGACGAATGATTGAACAATTTAACGGGTATAACTGTGGTATTACCAGCATAATTGTGTGACCGTTCACCACCGCATGTGGCCAGCAGTGTGTCACTGTGTTTCCACCCTTTCTGTTTTGCTTCTGCAGCTCGAATGTATTAAAATACATTTCAAGCCGCTTGATTCCATTTAGTCTTAAAGAGGATCTGTCACTAGTTTAGTAATGCCCGATTTCCTAGCTAATCTAATAGTCGCTGTCACACTGATAATACTAGTGAAAATTGTGTCCCAATAAGTTTATTATTTTAGAAGTTCTGAGCTTTTTTCTAAATATGCAAAGGAGGTTATACTAGCCAAGTGGGTGTCACTACCAGCGACTCTCCTGAGGTGGAGCTCCCTCACAGCCTCTGATGCTGTCCTATCAGCATGAAGCGGCTTCACACAGTGTGAGAGACTGAGGCTGGAGGGAAGGGGGGTCACTTCAAATAGCCGTATCTCTGGCTGTGGACCACCTAGAAGTTCCTGCTGAAACAGCCGGAGGTATCACTAGTTGAAAACACAGTCGGGAATGGAAGCTGTATAATATATGATCACGCGGTGTTGCTGGGCAGGGAAGTGGGAGAAGCTGTATGATGGTTGGACAGCGTCATACAGAAAACTTTACACTGTCCAGAGAGAAAAGAAAAAGTAAACTTTAGAAAAATGATAATAACTTTGCATATAATAAACGTTTTTGAAAAAAAAATTAGACTAGTTATCAACATGACAGCACCTATTAGTTAGGAGATCGGGAATTAATAAACTAGTGACAGATCCTCTTTAATCCTGACAGTCTCCAGCCCCTCTTCTCGTGAATGCTAAGCTTGAATCATGTGAAATCAAATTTGAGCCTACATAAAATAATGCAAAGGTGTCCATAGTCTTAACACAATAGAACGATATCTGCCAGCAGGGACTACAAGACATTTATACCTCCCATTGAAATCAATAATAAGTCCTATATTAAGCTCCCCGAGGGAGCTGGCAACAGCCAAAAATTTTAAGTATTTAACTTGGCTGTGTGAAGGGAAGCAGGGGAATTTTGAAACGATTTAGGCTTAAAAGAAATGAAAAAATAAGTCTGTTACCTGAGGAAAATGCCTATACAGTCTATTTAAATCTAGCAATCATGTTAATGCTTTAGTAAATTTCATTTGTTAAAATTGGGCACCGTAGCCAACTTTCGCTTTCAGGCTCAGAGAGTTAGAAAATAGAGTAGAGGTGACAGCGCTGCAGCTAGTATTCTGTTCATCTATCCTAAACGTTCTCCCTAAATACTGTCTATAAGGGACCAATCCTGCCTTGAAATGTTGTGAGATGGATGCTGCCCTCTCATGCCAGCTAGAACATACCGATGTGCCACCCTTACCTTTCTGTGAGTAGAGTTAAAAACTTTCACAACACAAATTCAATACGTAATTGCAACATGTCCTCATAGAGTATACAAAAATCATATTTTTTTAAGCTGCGGGTCTCGCGCCATTCATCTCAGGATCTGTTGAGGAAAGGTAAGGAAGGACACATTGACCGGCTTTTCACATCATCCACAAAAATTGCAAATCTTGTCTTACAGTCACTAAAACGAACAACTTTTTGTCCTTTTTGAGTGTAGGCTGCACAAAAATAGTAAAAAGAAGTGGAGAAAAGGGGCCAGCCTTGCCTTGTTCCTCTAAAACAGGGTTTGGCAACCCATCGTTTGCACGCAATTAGTCGATTGTCGACTGGTGCTGAGTAGATCGCGATCAGTAAAGTTTATTCTGCGGTATTGACTGAACACTGTCCAGGTTGCCATAGCCCAGGTGCTGCGCATGTAGCACGACACCAATGACAAAGGTCGGGAACCACTGAAAAACGTAAATGCTGTGGTGCTAAACCAGCGTAAGAAAGACTAGATCTGCATGCAACAAGCAACTATTTAAAGGAAAAGTATACATGTCCACAATAGTTCAAAGTAGAACAATTACTATACAAACACTTTATTACCGTACACGATATATATATATATATATATATATATATATATATATATATATAATATATATATATACACACTACCGTTCAAAAGTTTAGTGTCACTTAGAAATTTCCTTATTTTTGAAAGAAAAGCACACTTTTTTTTTAATGAAGATAACATTAAATTAATCAGAAATACACTCTATACATTGTTAATGTGGTAAATGACTATTCTAGCAGCAAACGTCTGGTTTTTAATGCAATATCTACATAGGTGTATAGAGGCCCATTTCCAGCAACCATCACTCCAGTGTTCTAATGGTACATTGTGTTTGCTAACTGTGTTAGAAGGCTAATGGATGATTAGAAAACACTTGAAAACCCTTGTGCAATTATGTTTGCACCGCTGTAAACAGTTTTGCTGTTTAGAGGAGCTATAAAACTGACCTTCCTTTGAGCTAGTTGAGAATCTGGAGCATTACATTTGTGGGTTCGATTAAACTCTCAAAATGGCTAGAAAAAGAGAGCTTTCATGTGAAACTCGACAGTCGATTCTTGTTCTTAGAAATGAAGGCTATTCCATGCGAGAAATTGCCAAGAAACTGAAGATTTCCTACAACGGTGTGTACTACTCCCTTCAGAGGACAGCACACACAGGCTCTAACCAGAGTAGAAAGAGAAGTGGGAGGCCCCGCTGCACAACTGAGCAACAAGACAAGTACATTAGAGTCTCTAGTTTGAGAAATAGACGCCTCACAGGTCCTCAACTGGCAGCTTCATTAAATAGTACCCGCAAAACGCCAGTGTCAACGTCTACAGTGAAGAGGCGACTCCGGGATGCTGGCCTTCAGGGCAGAGTGGCAAAGAAAAAGCCATATCTGAGACTTGCTAATAAAAGGAAAAGATTAATATGGGCAAAAGCACACAGATATTGGACAGAGGAAGATTGGAAAAAAGTGTTATGGACAGACAAATCGAAGTTTGAGGTGTTTGGATCACACAGAAGAACATTTGTGAGATGCAGAACAACTGAAAAGATGCTGGAAGAGTGCCTGAAGCTATCTGTCAAGCATGGTGGAGGTAATGTGATGGTCTGGGGTTGCTTTGGTGCTGGTAACGTGGGAGATTTGTACAAGGTAAAAGGGATTTTGAATAAGGAAGGCTATCACTCCATTTTGCAACGCCATGCCATACCCTGTGACAGCACTTGATTGGAGCCAATTTCATCCTACAACAGGACAATGACCCAAAGCACACCTCCAAATTATGCAAGAACTATTTAGGGAAGAAGCAAGCAGCTGGTATTCTATCTGTAATGGAGTGGCCAGCGCAGTCACCAGATCTCAACCCCATAGAGCTGTTGTGGGAGCAGCTTGACCGTATGGTACGCAAGAAGTGCCCATCAAGCCAATCCAACTTGTGGGAGGGCCTTCTGGAACCATGGGGTGAAATTTCTCCCGATTACCACAGCTAGAATGCCAAAGGTCTGCAATGCTGTAATTGCTGCAAATGGAGCATTCTTTGACGAAAGAAAAGTTTGAAGGAGAAAATTATTATTTGAAATAAAAATCATTATTTCTAACCTTGTCAATTTCTTGACTATATTTTCTAGTCATTTTGCAACACATTTGATAAATATAAGTGTGAATTTTCATGGAAAACACAAAATTGTCTGGGTGACCGCAAACTTTTGAACGGTAGTGTATGTATGTATATGTATGTGTGTGTATATATATATATATATATATATATATATATATATATGGCTCGTGCTGAGCCAATCACAAGCATGAAAGGCTTTTTACATGTAAGACTACAATTTCCCATGGCATGCAACGTCACGGACTGATGGGTCATAATGACAATGGTAAACAAACTGTATTCCCAGATGGTATGGTGCGGCAGATTCGAAACCGTTAATATTTAGCTATATTTTCCATAACATTAGCTAAAAATTAAAAACATATAATTATTAAGACAATCCCACCATGAATATACTTGAATAGGAGCAAAGCTGCAGTTCTGCAGAACGGCCGCTATGCAGTGGTAGGAGCCCAAAACACCCCCAGACGTAGGAATTTGCTGAAACGCGCGTCGGGTGTTGGCGTCCTTTCTATGCTAGACCATGACTTTTGGTATGTATCCATTTCTTACACTCGTCTGTTATAACACAAAATACACTACAATAAAGAATTTATAACTATGTCGCACTAAGTTAACACAAGATACATTTTGAATGAGAAGGTAGGGTAAAGTAGGATATCTGCGTAGTTAGGTACATTTCACCCTGTATCAACCCTAAGACCCTGCCTGAAGCAGAATGGCTGCCCTGGTAAGAGCGGCCTTACTTTGGAACCTCTTTTATGTACCCTGACAGGTCCCTATTGGTGGGGACAAACATTAATCAGACAATCAGACCATTCCAAAGAGACAGTACAGTTAATGTTCATATCAAACAAATATCGCAAAGCAAATATAAATGTCCCAACGCGTTTCCCTATGACTTATCTACTTTGATTTAATAATTAATAATTATTCCCTATGAATGCGTCACAGTTCA
The DNA here is from genome assembly GCF_050947455.1 of Rhinoderma darwinii. Taxonomy (NCBI): domain Eukaryota; kingdom Metazoa; phylum Chordata; class Amphibia; order Anura; family Rhinodermatidae; genus Rhinoderma; species Rhinoderma darwinii. Next base: position 47,808,324 of record NC_134696.1, on the reverse strand, counting down.
TCAGGGGACAAACAATATCTTTCAAAAATCAGCTGCCATAACAACAGTTTGCAAGTGCAGCCACGTGCAAAATAGGGCAGTTTAAAAACAAGTTATTCATCGCAGTAGGCTTCCTAAAGAAGGTCGATTGTACACTATTGTCTTCACCCCTAGTTATTTGGACATCTAGGAATGCAATCGATGATAGGTCAATCTCATAAGCAAAATGTAAACCAAAATCATTTGTGTTGAGGTGCTTGATGAAGTCCACAAATCCAATTTTTTTCCCCAGACCAGGTGACCAGGACGTTATCTATATATCTTGTATCTAGAACCAGATGTTTGGTCCACTCTTCATCACCTCCGAGAACACCATTTTGTCCTCCCCACCAGTCCAGGAGCAGGTAAGTCGGGGCACATGGGCTTCCCATACCGGTGCCCTTGAGCTGGTGGAAGAATTTACTGTAAGAAAGGTAGTTATGAGTTAAAATATACTCATTTAATTAAAGGACAAATAAATTGTTTGTGTAAAAAATTGCTCCATATATAGTATTTTTAATGAATGTAGCATGTTTTTTGTTTTATCTTATATAATAGGGGTAAGTAATTAAGATGGAAAAATTGTGCAGCGTCTTTAGGTTCGTGAATCCCTGGGTTCTGTGTTGAAGTGACCTTTTAAGAGCGAAGATATTAAGAATCTCCGACTTGTCGAAGTTCATTTTGAAATTTGAGACAAATTCAAAAGTATTAAACAGTTGGGTTAATGAAGTTATAGATGGAGCTGGATTGGTAGTTAGAATTAGTAAGTCATCTGCAAATGCTGTCAACGTGGGTGTATGAGAAGCTACTTTTAATCCCAGGAGTCCGGTCTTATTTTTTGTATTAAGGCTTCCATGATCATTATGAAGAGGGTTGAAGACACATGACATCCTTGGCACAGTGCAGGATTTCGATAGTATACTATTTACCCCTTACACTTGTGCAGGGTTGGTGATATAGGGAAAGTATAGCTTCCAGAAATAGTTGAGGTATACCAAATTTCTTAAGATTAAGATTATCTATTAAAAGGGAAGATCAACCTATCAAAAGCCTTCTCGGCATCAGTGCTAAGAAGGACTAATGGTATTCTATTGGACCTTGCATATTCTATCAAACTGTTGTCTTTACCCTGTCTCTACTTAACAAAACCATTGTGTTCATTGCTGATTGCTCCAGGGGCGTGCTATCTGTATAGCACTATAGGGGGAGCTATATGTGGGACACTATACAGGGGTTGGCTATATGGGGGCACTATCTACAGGGGGCTCTATGTGGGGCACGATCTACAATGGACTCTATGGCAGGCACTATCTACAGGGGGCACAGTGTGTGTGTGGGACACGGTGTCTGGTGCTATTATAATTAGAGGTGCAGTGTATGGCGCTATTATATTTAGGGGCGTAGTATGTGGTATAATGAGAGCTTTATCTTTGTTTATAGGTGTAGAAATGTTGGAAAAGTTAGAAGCTGAAGACATCTGAGCGGCAAACTGCAGAAATGGGCTGTGACCGGCAGAAATTATCATAGAGGTCTGGACCGGATGGAGAAAAAAAACTAGATTCTGAGACGTCACCGGTGAGTCACTTAATGTAAATATTCATTCTGCCTCTCATCAGTTGTGTAGTCACTGTATGATCTGGAGCGAGATGATGCGTGGTATGATTATAATATGATTTCTTTTTTGTGAAACGGCAACTCCCAGCATATCCGTACCATTGTTCGGGCCATGCTGGGAGCTGGAAACAATTTAGTGTGAATCTATACGTCAGGGGGTTGCACTAAATTGAGCTGTATTTGTGCTAGTGCTGTATTTATGTATTGGGCTTGGTTCTGGGGATGTATTTATGTACTGAGCACTATACTGGTGTTGTGTATAGAACTATATTGCTTGTAAAATGTACAAATGTTTTTATCCTCGAGTTACATAAAAATAAATGTGGAAAAGAAATGACACGTCGATTCGTAGAGAAAACAAACATGGTGAGGGGGAAGTAGATGTCGAGAAAGAGGTTGGGGGGGGGGCGCCAAACTGAATCTTTGCCCCGGGTGCTGCAGAACCTAGCTACACCTCTGGTTAAGGCAATAACATGGCCAAATGTGGAAGCCTTATTTAGTAAGACAGGTATGCAACTCAAAAATGTTATTAGAAAACCCATGACTTTGAAACTACTTGTAAAAAAATTCCACACGTTGTATTCAGCGCCTCAATGTCTAACATGGTCGGAATCTCTTCTCAATAAATCACAGGATTGGCAGAATGCATTTTCTAACCTGTATGAGCATAGCCCTATATACAAACCTGTTCATCTAGAGCCTGAGCCGCACATCGCATTGCCAAAACCGAAAATACACTTCATACTAGCAAAATCACATGGTTTCTCCAGATTCATACAAATTCTTTAAAATTCCTTTAAATTAATAACCAGATGGTATAATACGCACATATTTTTATTCCTAATCAATCCAAACACATGCTAGAGCTGTAATAAGGGAATATGGACACTATCACATATATGGTGGGCATTATCCACTAATTAAAAAAATACCGGAAACAAATAAAACTGAAATAGACAACATTTGCTCACTAAATCTAACTCTTGACCCAGGTCTGATATTACTATGTAAGCTATCACCTGAATGTACACCTAGTAAACATAACCTTCCAATGTTCTCACTAACTACAGCTGAGCTACTGATCCCATTGTTATAGCGCAAAGTAGATGCACCATCTATACAACTGAGAAGAAAAAAACCAATGTGAAGTAGATACACATTCAAGTCACATTATTATGACCACCTCCTACTTTCAAAGTCGGCAGCGCGTAGCCCATGAATTAAGTGATGTGTAGTGGGCTGGCCTTGTGGGTATATAAGGTGTGCGATAGGCTGTCTGAACACATATCACTCGTTGTTGCCATGGGTAAAAGGGGCGATTTATCAGAGTTGCAAAAAGGGATGATTATTGGCTTTCGGGCCAAGGGTGTCAGTATTTCTTAAACAGCGCAGTTTGTGAACTGTTCGCGTGCTGCTGTGGTGAAAGTGTATTGTGAGTGGACAAATGGCACCATTGGGAATAATTGCCATTAAAACTGCGGATCATCACGTGCCATTGATGTGAGAGGTGAACATCGGCTGCGAAGGTGCGCGAGGGACAAACAACATAACAGTTCAGCGAACCTTACTACGTATGGGACTCTGAAAGAGACGGATAGTCACTGCTCCTATGCTAATAAAGGTGCAGTGGAAAAAAGACTTCAATTTGGATTTGGATCACCGATGATTGGCAACGGGTTGCCTTCTCTGATGAGTCACGTTTTCTGCTACATCGATCGAATGGGCGAGATACGCGTGTCAGATGTGAAACATCAGAGAACAAACACCCTGTAACCATTGCTGGAAAAACACAAGCTGGTGGAACAGCGTTATGGTCTGTGGAATTTTTTCATGGCATTCTCTGTTCCCACCGATTTGGGTATGAATCCATTGCTGGAGATCATGTCCACCCATACATGCTGTTTGTCTTCCCTGGAGCAGATGGAATCTTCCAGCAAGACAATGTGACATGTCACACGGCTAGAAATGTCTGACAGTGGTTGGACAAGCACGACCAAGAATTCCAAGTATCTCCCTGGCCCCTAATTCACCAGACTTGAACCCAATTGAGCATCTGTGGGATCACCTCGACCGTCTTGTTCGCTCTATGGATCCTCCTCCACGCACCCTCCAGCAAATGTGGGATGTTCTGCAGTCAGCATGGCTCCAGATACCTGAGAAAACCTACCGGCACCTTATTGAGTCACTCCCAGCCCGTCTAGCTGCTGTCTGTGCTGCCCACGGCAGTTACTCTGGATATTACCTGGTGGTCATAACAATGTGACTCGACTGTGTATGTAGGATAGAGGGACTAGCTCATTGGGAAACGATGACCACAGATAAATATATTAAAACCTTGGAAAGCGTTTGCTGCTCATAATGGAAATTATCGCAAGCCACACATGGCATCATTCTGCCAACTCCCAGGAATAAAATCCTCAACCTATTTAGCTATTTCGTACATCCAGTAAATAACTAACATAATATTAGAAAACTGAATTCAGTCCGCACTACAATTCCCCTATTCGTCTCCCTCCCCCTCCCAAAACGTAATATTTTATTGCTTTATTCATATGTTAAGATGTTATTATTTACCAAAATTCTTATATCTTTGCTCTCGGTAGATATTCACATTGTATGAAGACTCAGTCATTACACTGTTACATTGTGTACAATGTTTGGCACTTTGTAATATGCTTTACTTTTCAATAAAAACTGATTGAAAACAAATAAAATGCTATATCTTTGTACATAGATTTTTGACACACATCACCACAGGAGCATAATAATATAATTATTTGATCAATTGGATTCCCGTCGGGCGCGTTTGTTTTCCCTCATGCAACAGATCAGGTGACTCCGGGTTTTTCATTGTGCTGCTCCTCTGGCGGAGTAAAGCAACGCAAAACCCGAACGCAGATGTGAACGAAGCCTTAGATTGTGCAGAGAAATATGTGTATTATTTCTCTATCATAGAGTCGCCAAACATCACATAGATCTGAGTCCTGCAGAATTTATTTTTTATTAGAATTTCTTCACTAGTATCAATCTAACCTGTAGTGCTCCAGTCAATCTATCAACTACCGCATTGACGTCTTCCGCAACAACCTTGTACTTAGTTCCGTTATGTATAATCTATTGGTTTTCTAGAATCTATTTAGACCATTTCTTAATTTATATAAAAATATTCTAATTCTCTCATCTCAAAAAAATCCTGTATCATTCTATCTTCAGCTAATAAACTAATTGCCCAGCGCATATATTGAACCGATCCACAGATATATTTGGGTTCCCAGTTTAGAACATGTGCATTATAAGGTGTATTACGATCTCTTGTAATAATAAGCATTGTCCATTATTTAATTCTGGTAGATATATATCACTAAGAGGAGGGAGCATATGACATCAGTGTTAGGCTAAGTTCACACTTGCGTTTTATTAGGCTGTGTTCACATCAGCATTGTCTTTCCGTTAAGGGGTTCCATCGGAGGTTTCCGTCGGGGGAACCCCTCAACGGAAAGGCAAATGGAAACCTTAGCTTCCGTTTACGTCACTATTGATCTCAATGGAAACTGAAACATTGCTAATGGTTTCCGTTTGTCACCACTGTGACAGGGTTCAGTTGTTTTTAACGGAATCAATAGCGCAGTAGACTGCCCTCACCCCTCATAGTGATATGTACTTATCAGTCAATGGTTACTATGCATTCACTATTGATCACTACATAATTTAGGCTAAACCCCCCCCCCCTTTTCAATTTGAATCATGGACAATGTTTATATTCCAAGCATAGGAAAGATCCCAATAGATCTAATAATACACATGTTCTAATCTGAAGTGATGACATTCATACTGTGTCTGTGAACCAGTCCATGGGATTACAAAACATACTATTAACATTATAATAAAAATAACCATTGTCAAAAATTAACAAATTAACTAAATAGACACGACACTGGAGTGGTGCTAAAAATTCTGGCCACGGCCTTTTATTAACAGGTTCCCGACCGCTGGCCGCAAATATACGGCCAGCGGTCAGGGTCTCTAAAGTCCGGCGTATAGTATATATACGGCCGCACTTCAGAGACTGTGCACGCGCGATCGCGTGCACACAGCTCTATGCCCTGGCTGTTGCTAACAGCCATGGGCACTGGGCAGAATGTCAGGGGTCAATCTTTTGGCCCCTGAACATGTGATCGCTGTGACAACCAATCACAGCGATCACATGCATTTCTGCATAGAAAACAGTGTGCACGCGATCGCGTGCACACAGCCCTGTGCCCTCGCTGTTACCAACAGCTCTGGGCACTGGGCAGAGTATCAGGGACCAATCTGATGGTCCCTGATCATGTGGTCGCTGTGAAAACCTATCACAGCGACCACATTTGTTTTATTTTGACTTTTCTGGCAGTAAATCTCCTGCCTCTTTTCTTCTCCTCAAACATTGTTTCAGTTTGAGGAGAAGAAGAGACTCGGGAGAATTGCTGCCAGAAGAATACAGTGAAAAAAAATACTGTTACACTAAAACATTCTCTGTATAGATAGATTTCTATCTATCTATACAATCTATCTATCCATCTATCTTTTTTTCTATCTATCTACCTTTCTTTTATTCTATTAGAATAGGCAGGTAGGGAGTATATAATTATATATATATCCACATATATATAATATATATAGCAATAGCGGTTTATTTTTTTGTTAGCAGTAGTGTAGATATATATAGCAGTTAGTTTGTGTGTTTTATAAAAAAAAAAAAAAAAAAAAATTTGTTTAGTTAGTGTTAATGTTAGTTACGTTATGGCGAGGAAGTTGTTTAGCGCCGAGGAGGCATACGCCATGCTGTGGTCTGAGTCGGAGACCGCATCAGAGATGGCGTCCGAGATGGAACCTGTTTTAGGTAGTGACGATGACAGCGTCACTTCAGGTTCATCTTCAGGGGACGTTGTCCCTGATGCAGTCGAAACTGCAGAACATGAAAGCGCAGGGCCAAGTAGCGCTGTAGCACGGGACAGCCTCGTCCCTCCAGTACAGGCTCTTGTATGGGCACCTGCCCCATCTTTTGGGCCTAGAATCCACGGATTTACGGCCACTCCTGGCATAACCGTGGACAATACAAATTTTGTCCAAATGGATTACTTCCATTTATTTATAACGGACGACATCCTAAATCAGATTGTCCACGAAACAAATTTATATGCCACGCAATATATAAGGCAGAAACCTTCATCCACCCATGCCAGAGATTGGACGCCCACCAATTTGCAGGAATGAAAATTTTTTTTGGGGCTCACCCTAAATATGGGTATTGTCAAAAAGCCCTCCATTAGGTCTTACTGGTCAACAAGACCCGCCCAAGCCACCCCAGTATATTCTGCAGTAATGCCCAGGTCTCGTTATGAGACAATAATGAGGTTCCTCCACTTCAATGACAACGCACAGGCCCCCCCAAGTACCGATGCAAACCGGGATCGGTTGTTCAAAATAAGACCGCTAATAAATTCCCTGAATAATTTATTTCTGCAACTCTACACCCCTGAGCAGAATGTAAGTGTGGACGAATCCCTCCTCAACTTTCATGGCAGACTTAGCTTTCGCCAATATCTACCTTCCAAAAGGGCAAGATATGGCGTTAAGCTCTACAAATTGTGTGAAAGCGGGTCAGGATATACCACCGCCTACAGGATTTATGAAGGGCGGGACCGCACAATAAATGTTCCTGGATGCCCCCCTGATCTTTCCACCAGCAGTAAGATCGTGTGGGAGATAATGCAGCCTCTGCTTCACAAGGGGTACCACCTGTACTGTGATAATTTTTATTCGAGTGTGCCCCTGTTTAGGCATTTGCATGCTGCAAGGACTGGGGCATGTGGTACCATGCGCAAAAACCGAATTGGTTTTCCACAGCAATTAGTGGGGAAGCGCATGGTAAAGGGGGACTCTTGTGCTTATGCATCTGAAGAATTGCTGGCGGTCAAGTTCAGGGATCGCAAAGATGTGTATGTGCTAAGCACGATTCATACCGCAGGAACAGTGGCAGTGAGGGAAAGAGGGGCAACATCGGACAAGCACAAACCAGTGAGCGTGTCCGAATATAACAAGTACATGGGGGGGGGGTGGATTTAAGCGACCAGGTTTTACAGCCCTATTTAGTAAAACGCAAAACTAAAACCTGGTACAAAAAGGTGGCCATTTATTTGTTACAGGTGGCCATCCACAACTCATTTGTGCTCTACAAAAAAAACAGAGGCAGAGACACATACCTGGATTTCCAGGAGAAAATTATTGAAGGCCTCATTTTTGATGTTCAGGACACCCGAGAATGCCCCCAGTCTGAGGATGTCACGCGACTGACTGAAAGACACTTCATCAGTCGGATTCCCCCAACAGCAACCAGAAGCAACCCCCAGAAAAAGTGCCGCGTCTGCAGAAAAGACGGGCACCGCAAAGATTCCCGATATTTCTGTCCCTCATGTCCCTCACAACCAGGCCTGTGCATTGAGCCATGTTTTAAAAAATACCACACTGTTCTGAATTATTAGATTTTAGTTAATTCGTTGAAAATATATTTGCCCTACATTACGTTTTTATTTTTCCCCTGATTTTACTCCAAGGGTGAGGGAGGGAATGGGTGGGGGGTGGATGTCATGTTTGATGTTTTCTAAAGTTCATCTGCTGGAGAGCTCCATTTGCATTAACCTGCAATTTCTTATTTTAGAAAACCCCAAAAAATAAATTCCCATTATACCCCTAGATGAATATTTTGGGATTTCTGCTTCAAGAGCAGATATTTTGGAAGTGTTATGGAAACTCTGTTGAGTTTTGTAAAACCAGCTTTGAAAAAAAGCGATTTGTGAAATAATCTTCTTCTATCCTCCGCCCTCCTACATCTCTATGTGATAAATAAGGCCACATATTTGGTATCCCCGTGCACGGGAGAAGTGGCAGAATGTGAACGGAGATTAATTTTGACCGTGGTCTAAGCCGTGTGTGAAAAATGCTGGTATAAACTGACGCATTTGCTAAAAAATTGCTAATTTTATTTTGATCCATCTTATTCAAGAAACTTTCAGAAGAAAACTGGACTGTCTAAAAATATGATAAACCCCTTGAAGGAAACCTTGTGGGGTCTACTTGTGTGAATGAAGTCGTTTATGGGGTGTTTCTAATCTTTCAGCAGCATTAGGCCCCCCAGAAAACAGTATGCGGCTCTAAAATCAAGTGCAGAATTCCTGGACCGAAAAGGCCAAAAAGCCTCCTTTTATGCCAAGCCCTGGCACATGCCCGTGAATAAAGCACACATATTTGGTATCCCCATGCACGGGAGAAGTGGAAGAATGTGAAATGCGATGAATTTTGTCCGTGGTCCATTTTGTGTGTGAAAAAGCTAGCATAAACTGACGCATTTGTTAAAAAAAAAAGGTAATTTTATTTTGTTCCATCTTATTCAAGAAACTTTCAGAAGAAAACTGGACTTGCTAAAAATATGATAAACCCCTTGAAGGAAACCTTGTGGGGTCTACTTGTGCGAATGAAGTCATTTATGGGGTGATTCTAATGTTTCAGCAGCATTACGCCCCCAAGAAAACAGTATGCGGCTGTAAAATCAAATGCAAAATTCCTGGACCGAAAAGGCCAAAAAGCCTCCTTTTATGCCAAGCCCTGGCACATGCCCGCACAGCGAATAAGGCACACATATTTGGTATCCCCATGCACGGGAGAAGTGGAAGAACGTGAAAGGAGATGAATTTTGGCCGTGGTCTATACCGTGTGTGAAAAATACTAGCCTAAACTGACGCATTTGCTAAAAAAGTGCTGATTTTATTTTGTTCCATCTTATTCAAGAAACTTTCAGAAGAAAACTGGACTTGCTAAAAATATGATAAACCCCTTGAAGGAAACCTTGTGGGGTCTACTTGTGTGAATGAAGTCATTTATGGGGTGTTTCTAATGTTTCAGCAGCATTACACCCCCCAGAAAACAGTATGCGGCTATAAAATCAAATGCAAAATTCCTGGACCGAAAAGGCCAAAAAGCCTCCTTTTATGCCAAGCCCTGGCACATGCCCGCACAGTGAATAAGGCTCACATATTTGGTATCCCCATGCACGGGAGAAGTGGAAGAATGTGAAAGGAGATTAATTTTGTCCGTGGTCCATACCGTGTGTGAAAAATGCTAGCATAAACCGACGCAATTGTTAAATTCTTGAATTTTTTTCCAATTTTGCCCACTTTAGAGAAAAAAAAAAAAATTATATATACTGACAAATGCCACTAAAACAAAGCCCTATCTGTCCTTTAAAAAGAGTGTAAAATTCAAAGATGAACTTTATTCACCTGCTGAGTTATAGTCATCTAAAGAAGCGCATAGCAAAATTGTGAAATTTGCTCTGGTCATTTAGCTGTAAAACAGCCTAGTCCTTAACCGGTTAAAGTTAATATAAAATATTGAATAATAAAAACCATTAACTTTATCATCCTGAATTATTAACCTGGTTTAGCCATAAGCTCAAGCCTACCACAAATAATGCATAAATGTCCACTCATACTGCTGAGCGACTTACACCAACAGGCCAGAATGCCCTAAAGCATCTCTGGCCCAACCCCACCAAAAGCAATTTCAATCATTGCCTGAAGGTTCAAATTAAAAATATCCAAACCGATCTCAGATAAATGTACAGCATCTTTCCTATAAAGACCGGGCACACCACCTTCCAGATCTGTGTGTCTAAATGAAAAACCACCTAGCAAAGGCAAAAATTGGAACATATATCTATTCACTCGTTTCCGGATCTTGTCACAGAACTTTAAATCCCTAGACCGCAGCCATATTAGGCGAGGAATAATTTCAGAAAAAAAATTATTTAGAGTTAGGGAAAAGATGCTTAAAGAGGCTCTGTCACCAGATTTTGCAGCCCCTATCTGCTATTGCAGCAGATAGGCGCTGCAATGTAGATTACAGTAACGTTTTTATTTTTAAAAAACAAGCATTTTTGGCCAAGTTATGACCATTTTTGTATTTATGCAAATGAGGCTTGCAAAAGTCCAAGTGGGTGTGTTTAAAAGTAAAAGTCCAAGTGGGCGTGTATTATGTGCGTACATCGGGGCGTGTATTATGTGCGTACATCGGGGCGTTCTTACTACTTTTACTAGCTGGGCGCTCTGATGAGAAGTATCATCCACTTCTCTTCAAAACGCCCAGCTTCTGGCAGTGCAGATCTGTGACGTCACTCACAGGTCCTGCATCGTGTCGGACACATCGGCACCAGAGGCTTCAGTTGATTCTGCAGCAGCATCGGCGTTAGCAGGTAAGTCGATGTAGCTACTTACCTGCAAACGCTGATGCTGCTGCAGAATCAACTGTAGCCTCTGGTGCCGGTGTCCTCGCTCGTCTGACACGATGCAGGACCTGTGAGTGACGTCACAGCGTGATCTCTCGAGAACACGGCTGTGTCTGCACTGCCAGAAGCTGGGCGTTCTGAAGAGAAGTGGATGATACTTCTCGTCAGAACGCCCAGCTAGTAAAAGTAGTAAACACGCCCCGATGTACGCACATAATACACGCCCACTTGGACTTTTACTTTTAAACACACCCACTTGGACTTTTGCAAGCCTCATTTGCATAACTACAAAAATGGTCATAACTTGGCCAAAAATGCTCGTTTTTTTAAAAATAAAAACGTTACTGTAATCTACATTGCAGCGCCTATCTGCTGCAATAGCAGATAGGGGTTGCAAAATCTGGTGACAGAGCCTCTTTAAGTGTCAATAAACTGTGTTTCAAGAGAAAAATTTAATTAACAGTACTATCTTTACCTATGTCGTTACCCCCTAAATGTACAATAATTACATCAGGATCTGGGTACCAATTACTCATCAACATAATTTGCTCAATCAAACTGTCACATTTCTTACCCCTAACACCCCTCCTGTAAATTTTTATTAAAGCTGTATCCAAGGATAAATTTGTACTATAACATCTGTCCGCTGCGCTGCGTTCAGCCCAATGGAGGAAAGAATGGCAAACGATCCAAGCAACTTGACCTGTGGAAACGAAATAAACATAATTAAAATAAAGATAACGATGGTCTAATATAACGCTGAAAACAATTAGAATCCCATCTACCCATCCTTTTAATAACCCGAGTGCCTAAGCCAGCGCTATAGGCTTCTGTAGCTGCACCTATACGAAAAGAATGGGCAGAAAATGATCGTTAAACAATCCCAATTCCCTAAGACATTTCCGCAGAACTGACCGAAATTGAAACTGAGTAAGTTTACTACCATCCTGATGAACTAACAGCAACTCCATCCCTGCAGGTCTAATGGCTAAATAATTTTTTAACAAAAGTACTGGACTGACTAAGGATCCTTGTAGCCTATTCAAACGCATCCAAGCACCTTTACCTTCTTGATCCGTTTTTGATTGTGCAATAAAGAAAAACATGAAATAGCGTGTAACCTGAACTTGAGAAAATAATAAACCCGAATTATCCTTTTTCGTCTTTGGCAAAAGCTCCCCAATACGCAGCGCTCCAAAAAAACATAAGAGAAAATGCCGCAGAGAACAATACTGCTTCAAAGTCAGAGTAGCAACATTTTGAGCAAACTGAACACAGTTGTAGCAAAATATCTGCAGAAATAGGACTTCTCCCATCAGGGAAACAATTTCCTCTTTTGTAACCTTTTACAATCTGTTTTATTAAAAATAAACTATTTACTGGAACTTCTTGCAATATCTTCATAAAAAAGGAAACACCAGCTAGAAGTTTACACACACTGCTATAAACCAACTTTTCATCAAATAATTGAAGACAAAATATAAGGTATGACTGCTCTGTACTACGATAAACTGGGAGATTATACAAAGCTAACACCTGACACCATTTCTTCCAGGCTTCTACATATCCAGACTACGTGGATTTCGCCGACTGCTCCAACAAATTAAAAGTTACGTCAAAATTAACCCGCACAGGTGATCTGGACAAGGTTCCCCTTCCTCTTCTGCCCAGGGGACCAAACCACGGAATCTGGGAAACTGAAAACGTGACAAAGCATCAGCAATAGAATTATCTAAACCCGGAATATGAACAGCTTTAACCCAAATATTTTACTTTAAATAAATCAGAACTAAATGACGTAACAACTTAACAACCAACGGACATTTACAAAACAAACAGTTAACCGCAAACAAAACACCTTTGTTATCTGTGTGTAAACGAATCCTCTTATTTTCAAAAGCTGAACCCAATAATGACAATGAAACTACAACCGGAAAAAGTTCTAATAAAACCATATTTTTTAACACTTTATTAATATGCCGGGATTGGTGCCATCTTTCAGCGCACCATCGACCATTCTAAAATGCCCCAAAACCTACTGGTCCTGACGCGTCTGTAAACAAATTCAATTGGTCAGAATCCACAAACTCAGCTTGCCAAAACCAACAACCATTGTATACCATCAAAAAATCTAACCATAATCGAAAATCCTCCCTCATATCTAGAGAGATGTCAACCAAGAAAAGAGGATTCCTAATACCGGCTAATTGCATCGCTGTGCGTCTACAAAAAACTCTGCCCATTGGCAAAACTCTGGACGCAAAAACAAACTGGCCTAAAACCGACTGAATACCCCTGACAGTAGCCTGCTTAACTCTACACAAAGACATAAGCAATATCTTCATTTTCTGAATCTTCTCCTCTGGTAACCTAAACACACAAGCTGCCGAATCGATTACAATACCAAGATATTCAATACAATCGGTGGGAAGAACAGTTTTATTAAGCGCTAAAGGAACACTGAAAAAACGACAAACTTCAAAAAATATGCCTAGTATTTGTGAACAAACTGGAGAATTAACAGGACCAACAAAAAGAAAATCATCTAAATAATGAATTATAACCCCCTTCATACATTTAACAGCCACTACCCACTCCAAAAAACTAGAAAAATCTTCAAAATAAAAATCAGGACAATGAACATTTATCAAAAAAGAACTGATTGTTAAAGTGAAAACCTAAGGAACTAAAACACAACGGGTGAATGGGCAATAATTTAAAAGCAGTTTCAATATCAGCCTTGGCCGTCCATGCCCCAGGCCCAAACTGCTTCACCATACTGTCCGCCTGGTCAAAAGTGGAGTAGGAAACTGAAGAAAGTTCTTTGTTAATGCCATCATTTAAGGGCATGACCACACGTGGCGGATTTCCTCCGCAACTGTCCGCATCAATGCCGCACAGAATCTGCGTTGCAGATTCTGCTGCGGATCTGTACAAAATGTGCAGAAAATTGATGCGGACTAGCTGCTGCGGACTGCGGGAAAAGTGCTTCCCTTCTCCCTATCAGTGCAGGATAGAGAGAAGGGACAGCACTTTCCCTAGTGAAAGTAAACGAATTTCATACTTACCGGCCGTTGTCTTGGTGACGCGTCCCTCTTTCGGCATCCAGCCCGACCTCCCTGGATGACGCGCCAGTCCATGTGACCGCTGCAGCCTGTGCTTGGCCTGTGATTGGCTGCAGCCGTCACTTAGACTGAAACGTCATCCTGGGAAGCCGGACTGGAGACAGAAGCAGGGAGTTCTCGGTAAGTATGAACTTCTATTTTTTTACAGGTTGCTGTATATTGTGATCGGTAGTCACTGTCCCGGGTGCAGAAACAGTTACTGCCGATCACTTAACTCTTTCAGCACCCTGGACAGTGACTATTTACAGACGTCTCCTAGCAACGCTCCCGTCATTACGGGAGCCCCATTGACTTCCTCAGTCTGGCTGTAGACCTAGAAATACATAGGTCCAGCCAGAATGAAGAAATGTCAAGTTAAAAAAGCAAGACGCATCCGCAGCACACATAACATGTGCATGACAGCTGCGGACTTCATTGCGGAAATTAGAATCTCCATTGAAGTCAATGGAGAAATTCCGCCATGAGTCCGCCACTGCTCCGCAACAGACAGAGCATGCTGCGGACACCAAATTCCGCTCCGCAGCCTATGCTCCGCAGCGGAATTTTACGCATCGTCTAAACGAACACTGCTAAATTAAAGTGAAAGTCAATGGACAAACGGCTCCGCTGCGGATTAACGCTGCGCAGTGTCCGCAGCGGAATTTAAGTGAAATTCCGCCACGTGTGAACCCAGCCTAATGAATCCCTTTCAGGATAAGACAGGTGATGTATTAAATGAAAAGTATTTGGTTCCTTTTTGGGAACAACCCACAATGGAGATAAACAAAAATCATTGAAAGGAGGGTAGCTACTCTACCCAACGCTATTTCTTTAGCTATTTTATGTTCTTCTACTTCAGGATGCAAAATTGGCAGATTGAAGATTTTCCACCCAAATGCATCCTGAACCTGAAAAAACCCTGAGTGAGCAATTGTGCCATCTGACGATTTAGGTAATGACCGAGCCAGAGCTATATGTTCTCCAGCTTTACTGGCGTCAATGCCTTGTGCCATTGACTCTTTTGTAGAAGGCTGTGAGGGAAGATTTGCTTTTTTAAAACATCTGGACATGGAGTGGCCACCTCCGCAAAAGGAACATTCATGTTTATATTTGCAGGTGTGAAGCCACTGGGATTCGTTAAAAGCAAAACATGCGCCTTTACGAAAAGTACCAGCTTGCGGGGTAACCCGAGGGGCTACAGGTTTTTCAGGAGTCATCAAATTTAACCATAGCCCCACGTACTTAACGCCCCATTTCAAAGAGGGAAAAACAGACACTTTCTGTCTAAAGTTCTCATCGTATAAAAACCACCCAAAACCTCCAAAATTCTTATAAGCTTCCAATACAATATCTACATGCTGAAACAAACCTGAACATTTCTCAGGGTATTTTTCTCCTAAAATACTATAATAAATACAAAAAGTTTGAAGCCAATTATTAAAAGATTTTGGTATTGGACGCCGCCTGTCTTCCTCTGATTTGTCCTCTTTCTTCTCCAGCTTAGAAGAAAATTCTTTAGAAGCTGGCAAAAGAGAGAGTAAATCAACATAGTAATTCTTCCAAATTTTATCCTTAACTGAAGGAGATAAATGAAATCCTAATTGGGGACACAGCGCACGTCATTGCTTCTTTATAACAATGTTCAGCTACCACCCTCGAACATCTTGGGGATGCTACCGACTCCAATTCACTAGTACCCGGGTCATTAGAAGGATCAATAGACCTTCATGCCCCTGCTACGTTTAATGGGGTACTAGCTGGTGATGGTGAAACAGCCCTGCTATGAGAAGCAGCTGTGGGAGCAGAAGCAGAGTTCTGAGGATGAGATGAAAGTGGACAACTGCCCTCAGGGTCGGCCTTAGGCTACAGGGTGCCCTGTGCGGAATTGCCCTTTGGTGCCCCCCACTCCATTTATCATTGTTATGTATTGTCGGCATTTGTTGCTTTTGTTTGTGTATTTGTCACGCCGAAAAATGTGTAAATAATGCTTGGTTTTAGCGTCCCATTGACATCAATGATATAGCGCGCCGTTAGTGCATACAACACGTTTTGTTTAAAAATGTGTCGCGTTTAAAAAGTAGTGTCAGGTGAATACTTTGGCATGTAAAACGCGCCGAAAATGCGCCAAAATCGCACCTAATATCTCTAGTCAATGGGAGTTCTGATTGAGCGGAAAAAACGCGATGAATACGAGTCAAAAGCGACCTGTAGTTTAAATAGAACTTTACAAAAACACTAGTGTTTTTAAGGGTATGTGCACACACAAAATAAAAAACTCAGCAAAATACAGAGCTGTTTTCAAGGGTAAACCGCTCCTGATTTTCAGCCGTTTTTTATTCAAGGTCGCATTTTTCGCTGCGTTTTTAACAGCCATTTTTTAAGCTGTTTTTCTATAGAGTCTATGAAAAACGGCCCCAAAAACGGCTGAAGAAGTGACATGCAGTTCTTTTTCGAGGCCGTATTTTTCCGCGGCCATTTTTTAAAACGGCCGTGTAAAAAACGCCCTGTCGGAACAGAATGCCGTTTTCCCAATGGGCAGATGTTTGGAGGCGTTCTGCTTCCGATTTTTCCACCGTTATTAGCACAGTGTGAACAAGGCCTATGTTTTGGTAAGGCTGTTTTCACATTACATCCTGCCTGTCCATTTATCATATGCGGTGAAAAAGCTCCTGGCGCATACATTATATGGACACAAAAAAACATGCAGTATAATTTTTTTTTACTGGACGCCGCTACATATAATAGCGCAGTCCCACCCGAACTGAGGCTTTTTCCATCAGGTGTATGGGACTGTTTACCATACGTTCTGGGAGGTTTCCCGGCGTATACATTACACGGATGGGCAGGATGTAATGTGAAATTACCTTTAGGGCGGATTTACACGAGCGTGTGCGTTTTGCGTGTGCAAAAAACGCAGTGTTTTGCGCGCGCAAAAGGCACTTAACAGCTCCGAGTGTCATCACCATATGATGCGCGGCTGCGTCATTATGACACTCTGTATGTTTGTAAACAGAAAAGCACAGGGTGCTTTTCTGCTTTCAATCATACTTATTACTGCTGTTGCGCAAATCACGCGCGTTCCACGGAAGTGCTTCCATGTGGTGCGCGTGATTTTCACGCACCCATTGACTTGAATGGGTGCGTGATGCGCGAGAAAGGCAGAAATATAGGACATTTTGTGAGTTTTACGCAGCGGACACCCGCTGCGTAAAAATCACGGACTGTCTGCACGGCCCCATAGACTCACGTTCGTGTAAATCCGCCCTTAGAATGAGTTCACACAGGGCGGATACGCTGCGTAAAAGAATGCAGCGTATTCACCCTGTGCACCGCAGGGAATTTGGGAATTCCAGGAGCTCGGCCCTCTGACATCATCCAGGCCGGCCTTCTGTGATTGCCTGCAGTGGCGGTCACATGGGATGAAGCGTCATCCCAGGAGGCCGGCCCTCTGACATCATCCAGGCCGGCCTCCTGGGATGATGTTTCATCCATGTGACCGCCGTTACAGCCTGTGAATGGCTGCAGCGGAGGTCACATGAGATGAAGCGTCATCCCAGGATGATAAAACACAGATTTCTAGGTAAGTATAATATATTGTTTGTTTTCTGAGTGGCGTTTTTTGCGGCAGGATCGCTGCGAACCCGGCACAAAAAACACAACAACTGCTATTTGTTGCGGTGTTACCTCTTCATTGAATACAATGGGGAAAACCCGAAACAAATAAGGTGCGTTTACACAAATACAATTGACATGTCGCGGAATAAAACTTTGCACCGCAGGTCAGTTGTCGTTTTTACCGCACGATAAAAGCCGTAAAATCGAAACCCAAAAAACTATGGAGGAATCCGTTTTTTTTCTAATTTCAGCCCACAAAGAATTTCCCAATACATTATATGGTACTATAAATGCTACCAATAGAAACTACAACTCATGCCGCAAAAAATAACCACCACCCTATTGACGGAAAAATAAAAAATGTTATGGCTCTAGGAAGGTGGGTAGTGAAAAACGTAAATGAAAAAACAATAAATGTTTCAATCCTGAAAAGGTTCAAATAAGAAAGCAACCCATACTTACCTCTCTCTTCTCAGACGTTCCTGCGTTGGGGGCTCCCGTCACCTCTGTTCTCAGTTTGTATACAGAGTGGCTGCAGTGGTGACATCACGCAAACAGTACATCACCGCTGCAGCTGCTCTGTATACAAACAGTGAACAGAAGTGACGGGAGCCCCCAGCGCAGGAACGTTTGGGAGGAAAGGTAAGTATAAGTTAATCTTTAGGGTATGTTCACACGCAGTAGAAAAATACATCTGAAATTGCGGAGCTGTTTCAGGCGAAAACAGCTCCTGAATTTCGGACGTTTTTGCAAGTACTCGCATTTTTCGTGGCATCTTTTACGGACGTTATTGAAAAACGGCTCCAAAAATGTCCCAAGAAATGACATGCACTTCTTTGACGTCTTTTGACAGTGACGCGTAAAATTACAACTCGTCTGAACAGAACATCATAAAACCCATTGCAAGCAATGGGCAGATGTTTGCAGACATAATGGAGCCGTCTTTTCAGGCGTAAGTGGCAAATGGGCACCAAGGTGGCACTGAATCCTCTGCCCATTTGCCATCTTTAGACCCTCATTAGTGCCCCCATACAACCAAACGCCCACAGTCTGACTGACCTGCTGGGCTTCTTAGTCCACTGATGATGCTGGAACGGAGCCCTGGGGAAATAGCCAGAGCAGGACCGCATGGTAAGATACGTCTCCTCCCTGTCTTGCGTTCTGAGTGATGTCATCACGCCTGATCATCACTCAGGACGTAAGACGAGGAAGGGGAGAGGGTGAACGGGGGAGAAGTAGTTGTGGCAGCCAGTAGTGCGGTCAGTTAGTGAATTCACCTGCTGGCGCCCCCTTACAGCATGGCGGCCGGCGCCCTGTGCGACCCCACGTGTCGCACGAAGCTAAGGCCGGCCATGGCTGCCCTAACAGGGATGTGATATCCGCCTGTGGTAAAACACTCAGCATCTCCTAGCGGGATGCTGCTCCGCTGGGTCCTGTAGTCCTGAAGATGACACAACCGGGGCCCGGAGACCAGCAACAGCACTAAGCTGGCAATCTCTATGGGCCTGCCGAGGTTGCGCCTATGCGGATCCTTGTAATCCAACGGGAGCAACAGGAATTAATCCAGGCTGAGACTCCTGTTGTAATCCAGAAGAAAATCTGCTTGATGAAGCGTCAGTAGCCACTGTAACAGGGAGCCTCAGGTCTTCCGTCCGTCCTCGTCTGCGCCGTCCTCTGATAGGCGAAGTGGAATACAGCCGACGTCGACGCCTGTAACGCGTCCCGCCTCATCCGCAGCTGCCGGAACTTCTTTCTCCACAGACGCTGACCTCATCACTCCAGCTGCCACCTCCGCGCTTGGTTCTTCACCTCCGAATCCAGACTGTGGTATTGCATCACTCCGGAGCTCCAGCAGACATGACTCCAACCAAGCCGACGTCCCAACAGATGTAGCCCAGGTTCTCAACTCCTCGATCAGCGCCTCCATGATATCTGTAAGTAAACGACTTGCTTCGCAATCCTCCTGGTTCGTCCCTCAGGGTCCAATCTTCAGTCAGGCAGTGAACATTTATTCCAGGAATAGGCCAGAAGGTCTGCCAAGACCACTGCATATTCCTGGTTTATATCTACCTAACTAGTCACCTGACCACACCTCTTACACCAATCCCTGACTGTCACTAAGGCCCTAAACTGCCCTCACTGTCACATAGGCCACAGCTGTGGCCCAATGACAGACATCACCGGGCAGAATTCCCATATCAGGGATGTCTGTAATCCCATGTAGAACCCTCTTAATGGACCGGGTTATTTCAATATACAGTACGGACTGGCCAAATGGCTTATTTGGTGTTGACTCACACCGAATTTGCTTGTATACTATCCAGTCTCTAAATTACACACTGAGATAAATGTCATCTCTGGCCTACCACATCTGGGCCGTGTTGGACCTCCTGGCAGAGGGGCAAGCACCGCCTGCAGCCAGATGTGGTACACTCCTCTAAACATACCCATTATATAGTAGTTGGTAAATAAGATAGTACCAACTGTAACATCCGTGGCTCGGGGCCGTCAATCTCCTCCTGACAGCCTGCAGCCACGAGTCGGAAAGCGCTGGCCCCAACCTCGTCCTCAGGAGATGCCAGCGCTCGCGTCCACTCACCTCAGCCGGATCCTGTAGGGTGCGTGCGCACGCTTGTGCCCGTTCTTAAAGGTTAACGCGTACCGAACTTCTGACGAACTTGACCGTGAGTACCCTGGACTATAGAGGGCTCCAGTCCCCTGCTTCTATGCCTGAGCATTGTTGATCTTTCCTAAGTTTGTCTATGTGATGGTCTCCTAGTGTCTTCCTGTTCCTGCATTCCATACTATACTCGTCGAGCACTGTGCTGTGCCGAAGTAGTGTCGTGCTGTGTCCACGTCTGACCTGCCTCGCCTCGCCTGACGTCTACCTGCTGCCTAGTCCCAGCCGAGCTGGCCTTGCTGCTGTCTGAGCTGCCACAGGTACCTATACAAACTATAGACATTGATCTGTGCCCTGTTGGCCAGCTGCCTAACCGCCAAGGCGGTACGGCCTAGTGTGTCCACAGACACTTCGTGACAACAACTAGACTAATGATGACCGATGGCCTTGATCATCCAGCAGAAATTATGATGCCCCACTGCACAGTAGATTTATAAAGGCGCTTAATGATGTCAAAGTAACTATAGACACTTTGTCATCCTATGCTCTGATTGTCTGGCTTTAAATGAGTAGACGGCGACCATCTCTGGTCACTTGTCTGTGCCACTACACCGTGAGGCCCCATGCACACGACCGTAAAAACGCCCGTAATTATGGGCCCATAGACTTCTATTGGCCACAGGTACCTTCCCGTTTGCGTACGGGAAGGTGCCAGGGCCGTTGAAAAATATAGAACATGTCCTATGTCAGGCTGTAATTACGGCACGGGCAGGCCCATAAAAGTCTATAGGTCTCCCGTAATTACGGATGGCTACGTGTGTGCACCCGTAATTACGGGAGCGTTGCTAAGCGACGTCAGGGGATTTCAATTTTTGAAAAAAGAGAAGCAGAGAAAATGGCGTCGGAGCGATCATTTGACATAATTTCCAGCCCCCTTTTTTTTACAGGTCCGTAAATATGGGTGGAATATGGATGACAACGTACCCGTATTTACGGGCATGGGTCCGTAAATACTGGTTAAAAACGTGTGACAAAGGACCCGTATTTACGCCAGTATTTACGGGAGGGAAAAAATACGGTAGTTTGCATGGGGCCTGAGAGTTCGGACCCGTTAAGTATCCTGCTGATACCGGGCTCGTGTACAGAAAGGCAGGAATGTAGTTTGGGACGCCAGGTACTGTATACACACAGAATGTGAATAGTGATGCCGGTTTGTCAACAATGTATTAATTATATTTGACAATAGAACGTAGCGTGCAGAAACACATAGGGTGATTCGACTTTATTTTCAGACTCTTCTCTCTTAGGGTAAGGCCACACGGAGCGGCCCTGACACGGCCGCAACGCGGCTAACAACCGCGTCGGCACCATGTTCGGTTTGGCTGTCAAACATCCTGTTAGTGGCCGCATGTTAACGTGGGTAAACCGTCCCTTTATCTGCAAAATTGTGCTTCCATGAATTTATACACCCTTTATGGCCGCACGATTTTGCAAATGACAACAACTTACCTCCTATTCATTCTCTATGGCAACGCCGGAAAAAGCCGAACACTGCACTCGGCTGTCTCCGGCGCTCCCATAGAGAATGAATGGAGCGGCAGTGACCGGAATACCTCTTAACGAGGTATTTGCCAGCCGCTCCTACATGGTGCCAGCATGGTTGTTGGCCGCGTTGCGACCGTGTCAGGGCTGCTCCGTGTGGCCGTACCATTAGCCTGAAAGGGAAAGTTGGCTAAAGAGCCCAATTTTAACAAATTAAATTTAATGTAAGGTTTTTTTTATTGTTCAGTTGGGCAACGATAGTTATTTACTCTGAGCGAGCACTTCGATAATTTTATTACTTAACCCATTCCCCCTGCATGCATTCTGGGCCCTAATGACCAAGAATTTTTTTTTCGTTTTTCCATTGTCACATTCAAAGACCTATAACTTTTTTATTTTCATGTGGACACGGCTGTGAGGACTTGTTTTTTGCAAGATGAGTTGTATTTTTTAATGGCACCATTTTGGTGTTTATAGAATTTTTTTATTAGCTTTTATTAAATGTTTTTGGGGGGATATTAAAAAACCCAGCAATTTAGCCATTGTTCTATGCGTTTTACATTTACGCCTATTACTGTGCAGAGTAAATAACATGCTACCTTAATTCTATGGGTCGGTACGATTACGGCGATGCCAAATATGTATAGTTTCTTTATGTTTTACTACATTTGCTGAATAAAAACCCTTTTGAAATGAAATAATTTTATTTTGCATCACTGCTTTCCAAGAGTCATAACTTTTTTATTTTTCCGTCAATGTCGCCATATGAGGGCTTGTTTTTTGTGGGACTTCATTGCTACCATTTTGGGGTACATGGGACTTATTGATTAACCTTTTATTATTATTTATTTGGGGGATGGGAGAAAATAGCAATTTTGCCGGTCTTTTTTGGAAGGTTTTTTTTACGGTGTTCACCTTGCGGTTTAAATAATATGCTAACTTTATTTTTTTGGTAGTTTGAGAAGATTGAGGGAAAAACTGATTTTCCCTGGCGCTGCTAACTGGTAAAACCCTTCTTGAGTAGTAAGGATTTAAAACAAGCTAATGTAATAGCAGATATTGTTTTATTTACTACGTGTTTCGAGGCCGGACCGTCCACTTCATCAGGTAAAATACAAATGCTAGTTCCAGCGAGCATCAGGTTACCTTAGTTACGAAACGGGACTACATTTCATTCCAGTAGCTCTCTTTATAGAGCACTCACCAACCCTCCATAACTCCACCATTGCCTCCAACTCTCGGGCTACAGACCGCTACCATTTCCAGCGGCACGATCATGCAGACTGCAGCAGGCCAGTTTTTTCATTTTATACACAGGTTTGATTTTTTTAAAAATGTGCTACGATACGCCAGTTATCAACTCTGCCAATATAATAATTTTATCATTTTATTAACACTTACATGCCACTGTCATCGGTGAACTACGTGTGTCCCCTACCTTTCTTATCTATTCTGCAGTCTTTTTATGTTTGTTTTTACTTTGACAGTCTGTCTTATCAGACTTCAATTACCTTTTTAAAACCAAGTAACCTTTAACCTGCAAAACACCTCTGCATGACTCTAGTAAAAAAGAAAAAGATAGCATTTTGTATTTTACCTGATGAAGAGGCCGGTCCGGCCTCAAAACGCGTAGTAAATAAAACAATATCTGATATTACATTTGCTTGTTTAACCCCTAGGCGCACCAGGACGCAACTGTACGTCCCTGCTGCCAGTGTCTTAGCGCACAAGGACGTACAGTTACTGAGTTTTTCCCGATGCACACTGTCGGCGACAGTGTGCACCGGGAACAGGGAGGTCAGAGGTCTCCGACAGTTGACACTCCACTCTTTCCGACCAGTGGTCCTTTGCCGCTGGTGTTGGCGAATTAACCCCTTAAATTCGGCGATCGTGTGCAATCGCCGAATTTTGGGGGTTTCTAACATATCGGCAGACCCCGGTCCGAAATCGCGGGGTTTGCCGATAGTTACTATGGCAAACGGAAGCCAAACAATGGCTTCCGGGTCTGCCATGGACGGAAGCCCATCAGGACCAACCTTCGGCTGGTCCTGATAGGCTTCCTGTCAACAAGTGAAGGAAGTCACTGTGTCGTTCCCGATGGCACACTGTCGTCGACAGTGTGCATCGGGAACTTGGAGATCAGCTGTCCCCACCAGCTGACACTCCAGTGTTGCCGATCAGCGGCTCATCGCCGCTGATTTTGGCAATTAACCCGTTACATGCGGGGCTCGATTGAGATCTCCGCATGTAGCGGGTTTGTGGCGCATCAGCAGCCCCCATGCAATCGTGGGGGCTTCTGATACTTGTGATGGCACCCGGGGGCCAGACAACGGCCCCCAAGTCTGCCATGTATGTCAGCCTATGAGGATCAGCCTCTGCTGATCCTCGTAGATCAACTGTCAGAGTGACTGTGACGTCACACTGACAGTTGGAATACGTTACACTACCTAGGTAGTGTAATGTATTCTAGCAGCGATCAGAGCTGCAGGTCAAAAAAAGAAAGTGTAAAAAGTAAAAGAAAAGTTAATAAACAAAAAAAGAAAGTTTAAAAAGTAAAAAAAAGTTAATAAAAATGTTTTATAAAAGTGTAAAAATAAGTTTTTGTTTTCCTATAATAAGTCCTTTATTATAGGGAAAAAATGAAAACGTTAATAAAAAAGTACACATATTTGGTATCACCGTGTTCGTAACGACCCAAACTATGAAACTATAATGTTAATTTTTCCGCACGGTGAACGCCGCAAACAAAATAAACGGAAAACTATGTCAGCATCGCTATTTCTTGGTCACCACCCCTCCCAAGTTATAGAATAAAAAGTGATCAAAAAGTCGCATTTACCCCAAAATAGTACCAATAAAAACTACAACCCGTCCCGCAAAAAACAAGACCTCCCACAGCTTTTTTGACGAAAAAATAAAAAAGTTATGGCTCAGAATAGCGTGTCCCAGAAAATAAATTATTTTATAGAAACGTCATTTTATTGTGCAAACGCTGCAAAACTTTAAAAAAAACTATACACATATGGTATCGCCATAATCGTACCGACCGGCAGAATAAAGTAAAACGTAATTTATTGCGCACGGTGAACGCTGTAATAAATAAAGAATTGAAAGTTCCAAAATCGTTGTTTTTTTGGTCACCTTAGCTGGGGTCAAAATGCTCACTATACCCCTAGAAACATTTCTTGAGGGGAGTAGATTCCAAAATGGGGTCACTTTTGGGGGGTTTCCACTGTTTTTGTCCCTCCGGGGCGTTGCAAACCCGACATGGCACTAAAAAACAATCCAGCAAAATCTGCGCTCTAAAATACAAAAGGCACTTCTTCCCTCCTGAGCCCTGCTGTGGGTCCAAACATCAGTTTACGACCACATATGGGGTATTGCCGTAATCGGGAGAAATTGCTTTACAAATGTTGGGGTGCTTTTTCTCCTTTATTCCTTGTAAAAATGAAAAAATTCTATGTTTCCTCAGAAAAATAGGTGATTTTCATCTTCACAGACTAATTCCACTAAATTCTGCAAAAAAACTGTGGGGTCAAAATGCTAACTTTACTGCTAGAAAAATGCCGTGAGGGGTGTAGTTTCCAAAATGGGGTCACTTTTGGGGGGTTTCGACTGTTTAGGTACCACAAGACCTCCTCAAACCTGACATGGTGCCTAAAATATATTCCTAAAAAAGGAGGCCCCAAAATCCTCTAGGTGCTCCTTTGCTTCTGAGGCCGGTGCTTCAGTCAATTAGGACACTAGGGCCACATGTGGGGTATTTCTAAAATCTGCAGAATCTGGGCAATAAATATTGAGTTGCATTTCTCTGGTAAAACCTTCTGTGTTACAGATTTTTTTATTATTACAAATGAATTGCGGCAAAAAAAATGAAATGTATAAATTTCACCTCTACTTTGCCTTAATTCCTGTGAAACGCCTAAAGGGTTAAAATACTTTCTGAATGTGGTTTTGAATACTTTGAGGGGTGCAGTTTTCAAAATGGGGTGATTTATGGGGACTTTCTAATATATAAGGCCCTCAAAACCACTTCAGAACTGAACTGGTTCCTGAAAAAATGGCCTATTGACATTTTCTTGAAAATATGAGAAATCGCTGCTAAAGTTCTAAGCCTTGTAACGTCCTAGAAAAATACATTTAAATTTAGAAAAATGCTAATTTTTGCAAATTTTTGCTAAAATTTGACGTTTTTCACAAATAAATATTGAATTTATCGACCAAATTTTTTCACTAACATAAAGTACAATATGTCGCGAGAAAACAAACTCAGAATCGCTTGGATAGGTAAAAGCGTTCTGGAGTTATTACCACATAAAGTGACACATGTCAGATTTGAAAAAATCCGCTGTGCCACAAGGCCAAAACAGGCTGCGTCCTAAAGGGGTTAAAATCCTCACTACTGAAGAAGGGTTTTACCAGTTAGCAAACTTCTCAAACTACCATTTACCACTGGACCCTTTGGATCCGGATCAGAACCCATGCTGCAGCAATATTTTAAAACACACTTTCAAGGAGGTTGTGCTCCTAGCACAACCAACCAGGTCAGCAGAACTGATCACCTATCTGTGGCTTTTTTACTATATAATTTGATGCACTATGTGCGCTTTGTGTTTTTTCTCCTCTACTGTTTAACTTTATTTTGTGGGTCATTACGATTGCGGGAATACCATATATGTCAAGTTTTTTTTTTTAGTTTTTTTTACACTTTTACTAAATAAAACCATTTTTTTTATGGGGAAAAATTTTTTTTATTTTTATTTATTTTTTATAACATTTTTATTGATTTTTTTTTTCGAAAACACAATAATATAATCATACAATAATACAATAATACTAAGACAGGAATACCAATCTCGGGAGATTATAAATACAGCCTGACAATGTCAGCAAAATCATGAATGTTAAGTCAGTGAGGCAACTATCCAGTTGTCATCCCTGTTGGCATGTAAACCCTGCTATTGCTGGGTATCCCTGTATACAGAATTACAGTAAATCATTTAACTAACCAACGAACGAATACTGGAGCCTAGAGGAACAGTACACCCAAGCAGCTAGTTGATGACATAAAAAAATATAGATATTATGTTCTTGAAACTTTAAGTGCCCTTAAAGTGCCCTTGAGGTCCTCAATCAAATACCAGGGCGATCCTGTGAATGGGCCAATGATGTCCCTTCGTTCCGAACTAGTGAAGTGATTTGTAAGAAATAGCTTCCATTTCTCAAAGAATGTCTTTCCCTGTGTGTCTTTATGTTGTAAGATGCTGGTTCGATCTAGGTAGATCTCCGCAACCCCTGAACAACCATACTCTGGTTTGGTACATCTGCTATCAGCCAATTCTGGAGTATACACCTCTTTTCCACCATAAGTGTGGCATGAGCTATGGGGGAAAGATGTGTCACTTCTGCCTCTTCCAGTTCTCCATTGTGTTGTACACGGAATAAGACCTCCATTGGTCCCACAATCCCTTCAAATTTGCCCATTTGCTGCAATAAGGATACTATCTCCCTCCAAAATAGTTGAATGTTTGCGCAGGCCCAAAGGCCATGATACATGTCCGTTTTTGGGGTATTGCACCTTGGACAGGATGTTTTCCTATCTGGTTGGGAGATGGAAGGGGTTAAAGTGAATGCATAAATTGCTTGATGAATGATCTTCAATTGGGTTTCCCTCCAATTCTCGTTGTGGACATGAGCCCTGAAATCTACCAGCCCCATTTCAATATGCTTTTCAATACCTGGCATGCTAAACAGTTTTTCCTATCTCCCAAAGTGCTGTGCAGGGGACATTTTCATTAGTAACGGTCTGAGAGTACTATATAGTTGTGAAATGGAGCGTCTGTGAGTCCCCCAGAACCATGAGTCAAACCTGTTAGATGGAACCTCACCAGCTATATCTACAAGCTTAGTTTTACAGTGATTTAGTATTTGCAAATATTGTAAACGCTGATGCTGTGCAGAATTATATCTGGTCTGAAGCTCCTGCAGGGTAAACTACATCTTTTCCTGTCCATGGAACATATCCCCCAAAGTTGCTATCCCTCCCTCTCTCCACTTTGACAATAGTTTGTTAGATCTTCCCGCTTCAAACTCCGGTCATAAGGGCATATGTTTTGAGATACGGTAAGAAAGATTATAATGTTTGCGCAATATCTTCCAGGCAATAATGGTATCTCGTAACAGAGACAACTTCTTAACGGTCTTCGGGAGAAATTCGAATGTTGTGTGTGCCCGAGCCGTGAGATCCCAAGGTTCTGCTAGCTGCCTCTCCAATCTAGTGTTGGAATGATACCCCGTGTCATGTTTCCAATCTAGCAGGTGTCTGCTCAAACACGCCAGGTTATACCCACGGATGTTGGGAAAATTTACCCCTTCCTCAGCTTTCCGCATCATGAGTTTTGTGAGCGCTATTCTCGGTTTCTTTCTCCCCCCAAATATATTTGGCAAAGGATGAATTGAGTATATTAATATCCGAGTGCATAACCAGAAGAGGGTTGGTCTGTAGTGGATAAAGCAATTTCGCGAATCCTGACATTTGACCAAGCAACATTTTCCAAATAGTGAAAGAGGTAAGCTGTGCCATCTCAGAAGATCATAAAGGGAGTTAAGCATCTGGCCCACCTTGATGCCTAAGTAGGTTATATTAGACTTTGCGATCTCAACTTTATTTATTTTTTTATTGTGTAGCTTTTTATTCATTTTTATTTCACATTCATATTTTTTTCAGTCCCACCATTGGACTTCACTATTTGATCTTTAGATGCGCTTTTATGGGATTTTTACTAAATATGTAAATGAGCATTTATGAGACAAATAGGTGTCAACCAGCAATTCTCCTGTGGTGGCGCTACCTCACAGCCTCTGATGTTGTCCTATCAACATGAAGCTGCTTCACACAGCGTGAGAGACTGAGGCTGGAGTGAAGGGGATGAGCTATATCTCAGGCTGTGGACGACCTAGAACAGGGAATCTGGTGGCATATGAAAGAGGAGATTCTAATCTTTCATATGACACCAGGAGACACAGCAGTTCTAGCTGTGACACAACCGCATATATCGCCAGTTGAATACACAGTCGGGAATGGAAGCTGTATATTATATGGGCAGGGAAGGGGGAGAAGCCGTATGCTGATTGGACAGTGTCATACACAAGACATTACACCACCCAGAGTCCCCTCCTATTTGTCTATTAGAGCCACATTAGCATATTAAGAAAAATGCTCATAACTTTGAAATTAATAAACGTTTTTTTAAAACAAATCACACTGTAGTTATCAGCAGCAACGCGCCTATTGGACTAGTTAGGAGATAGGGAATTAATAAACTGATGACAGATCCTCTTTAAGTGAATAATGTTAATTCTCTGCATTCTTTCTGCACACAGTCTCACTTTTGGGTTTTTTATAGATATGTTTAAATGAATATTACTTCCTGTGTGGGACATTTTTCTAAGAAATAAGAGCATTGTCTGCTGCAAAGTAATTTGATATAAATATGAGGTGCATGTGGTTTGAATTAAAGAGCATAGAACCTACACAAATGTGCACATTACTGTTTGTGGTGGGAGCTGTACGGTCAGTACTTTCCTCCTATAGTGGGAATTAAGAGATGTTCCATTTCAAAGTGCACGAAACATAAACTCTGCAGCTTAAGGGCAACCTATAAAAATAGCTGCTAAAAAAACATCCTACACATAAGTCTGTGGAGACTCTCGGAACTGGAGATGTGTTATCAGCAATCATGGGGGCAGGAATCTTAATGGACTTCTTCCAAATGAAGAACAGAACAGTGTGCCTCACCCAGCCTAAAATGATCCGATAACGGAGCAATAGATTGTATTCAACTACGTGAAAGAATCCGCAACAAATTTCAGTCCAATACATATGAATGGGGCTTTGAAACCCCAATCTACAGTACATGAAGCAGGAAAAAAATAAGCACAGATTTCCGCTGTTGATTTCACATTTTGCAATTCACGTTAGAACATACCCTAAGGTATTATTTACATCGATTTGTTTTTCATAATCGCAGCAAAACCGCAACATTTTTGTAACAGAATGCTGTAACATTTACATAAGAATTTTTTTACAAAAATGTTGCGGTTTTGCCGCAATTTAAAAAAACATGACAAAAGTGTAATAAAATTGGCATGTGATCGAACGTACAGTATGTGTTCATAACAGGCTATAGACGCTGTATTACGAATACGTACCCCACGGATCCATAGTATAGCCATATGCCATGAGGTCAAAGGAATAAAGCATAAATCTGTCTCATTTTAGGAAATGTCACAATTCAAAAGATTTTTGATTAACAAAAATAAGTCCCAGTCCTACATAAATATGTCCCAGTTTTTTTGCCAAACTAAGGAAATTTTTACATTGGGCAAAAAATTGTTCCTGTAATAGGAGTGATAAATCTGCCACTTTCACTGACCTGAATTTTAGTCAGTATTTTGCATCAGTATTAGGCCAGATTCACACGAACTAGTGCAAACTCAGACGTGAAAAACTGCAGTTTTTCACGTCCGAGTTGCACCCGTGCGGGTCCCTTTTTTACAGATCCCTCATAGACTTGAGTCTATCGAGGGTCCGTGAAAACGGAAGAAAATAGGACATGTTCTACCTTTCTACTGACCCTTCACACAATCCATTGAAACAACGGCAGAGTGGGCGGCCCCATTGAAATACATGCGTCCGTGTGACGGACGTTGTTTTAATGGCCGTCACACAGTCATCTGAATTCACCCTTAGGAAGCCAAAACCAGGAGGGGGTCCAAAACAGGTGCAAATTTTTCTCTTATAATTTTTATTTAAGGGCTCCACTCCTTATTTTGGCTTACAAATACTGATGCAAAATACTGTCATGTGAAAGTGGCCTTAGGGTTAGTTACCTACTTCCCTTCAAAACTTTCCTTTTTGTAAACAATGAGATTTTCACTGGGGCAAGATGCTGTTTCAGCAAAGTATTCAGATCTCTTCCCTTTTTTTTTGCATTTTGTTACATGACAGCTTTGTTCTAGAACGGATATATATATTTGTTTGGTCAATCTACACACAATATCCCATAATGACAAAGCAAAGTTTGTAGTAAGTTGTGCAAATGTATTACAAATAAAAAACTGAGATATCTTATTTATGTAAGTATTCAGAGCCCTAAGGCTGGGTTCACACGACCATGTTACGTCCGTAATGTACGGAACGTATTTCGGCCGGAAGACCCGGACCGAACACAGTGCAGGGAGCCGGGCTCCTAGCATCATAGTGATGTACGACGCTTGGAGTCCCTGCCCCGCTGCAGGACAGCTGTCCCGTACTGTAATCATGATTACAATACGGGACAGTAGTTCCACGCAGAGGCAGGGACTCCTAGCATCGTACATCACTATGATGCTAGGAGCCCGGCTCCCTGCACTGTGTTCGGTCCGGGTCTTCCGGCCGAAATACGTTCCGTACATTACGGACATAACATGGTCGTGTGAACCCAGCCTTAGACATTACTTTGTTGAGGCACCTTTTACAGTTATTACAAATCTTCTTGGGTATGACGCTACAAGCTCAGCACACCAGTACTTGGGGATTTTCTCCAATTCTTCACTGCAGATCCCCTCATCAGTAAAGAGCGATTTTTAGAACTCTCCAGAGATGCTCGATCAGATTTTAGTTTGGGCTGTGGCTGGGCCACTCAAGGATATTCACAGACATGTCCAAACTTACTCCTGCGTTGTCGTTGTCTTGGATGTGTGTCTAGGGTTGTTGTCCTGTTGGGAGGTGAATCTTCTCCCCAATCTGAAGTCCAGAGCCCTCTGGGGCAGGTTTTCTCTCTGTTGTTTTATCCATTCATCTTTTCCTCGATCCTGGCTTATCTCCCAGTTCGTGCAGCTGAAAAACATCCACACAGCATAATGCTGCCACCACCATGAGATGGTATTGGCCGGGTAGCAAGTGATGTCTGGTTTCCTTCAGACATGACACTTGAAATGAAGGCCAAAGAGTTCATTCTTGGTTTCATCAGATCAGAGAAACTTGTTTGTCATGGTCTCATTTGGCACTCAACTATAAGGCTGGGTTCACATATCGCGATCAATATCCCATAATGCCACACTTAGCCACTGTAGCTACCTCTAGCAGTGGAATCCCTGGCCAGAACATTGCTGGCACTGTGGCCAGGGATTCCCTCCAGGAGGAGCCCCAAATGCCACAGTCCATATATAATCGGTGACGTCAGGGGCTACTCCTGGAGTGGAATCCCCTGCCAGCAGACCATCGGCACCACTCTGGTTGGAGATTCAGCTTCTAGATGTAACCGCTGACGTCACTGTCCATATATGGACTGTGGCTTTAGGGGCTGCTCCTGGAGGGTTGCCTCAGCCACAGCGTCGGCAATGCTCTTGTGGTAACGCGGGCGCCGAGTCGCGGTGGGCGGGGCTCTCTGAGCTGAAGTTGGTATTCGCGCCCTTTGGTCACGGTGGCGCACTTTCTCTCGCCCGCGCCTCGGGCCGCAGAACCAGTGAAATAAGTGGTGCTTGTAAGATACACTGTTCTCTGTCCCCTGGGATGTTATGTGGTGTACCCCGAAATAAGGATGTTCCAGGAGACAGGGTTCAATAAACTTTCACAGTAGTTTTACTGGGCACAATATGCTTGGTGGTTACTTCTGTTACAGAGGCAATGTCTTTAAGTAGTATAAACATATCACAGGGTATTGCAAATGGTGGTACCTGCTTCACCTCCCTGACTCTGTCTGTAATTCCTCCAAGTGTGCTGTGAGTTCTGTTCCTCTTTCTTCTCTATACTGTGCTGGAACGTGTGCTGCTGACTGTCCCAATCCAGTTGCACTATCACAGAGGAATGGTGTCCCTTGGGGATTCTAGGCTGTGTGCAAGCTCCTTGCTTTGCTCTAAAGGCACTCTCAGTAGTGTCCAAGCTCCTTGTCTGGCTTCTGTACCACAGGCAACACACACTGACCTGCACTCCTTTCACTTCCACATGGCTGTAGCTGATCCTCTCACAGAATTCCTCTCAGATCCACATGTCTGCTGCAGCATCTCCCTGAATCCAACTTTAGACACTGACTTGTCTGCTCTCCTCTGCCTGCACGCTGCTGCACACTTCTCCTCACTTCTGCACTGCGCTGCTCCACACACTGCACTGGGTGAGGTTTGTTCCTGAGTCCCCAGCTAGCTACACCCCTCCCCTCTCTCTGGAGAATACATCTTAAAGGTGAAGCAGCCCATTTATGTTTCTGCTGAGTCATATAGGGAAGTGAATTCAGTACCAACCATGATTACAGAATAAAGCACATTAAAACCTGCATACTAAAGCAACAGTACAATGACAGTAAATAAACAGCAATTTTCCTGGGTATCACATTCGTCCCCGGTAAAATCAGGGTCGTCCCCGACACTGTCTCTCCTGCAACAAAAACGGGACAAAAATATGCAATATAACATATTCACATATTAAAGGTAAACTTTGCATCATAACGGCAAATGTTCATAGTGCATTCCTGAAAGGCAAAAATATTAAGGCAATACTGTAAAAGTAGTGTCTCTCAATATATCCAGCAACAACGTCCATATGGCAAGACATCTTCTGGCGCCATTTGCAAGGCGCATGGTACAGCCGACAATCCTTGCGATGCACTTCAATAGACTGAATAGAGATGTGGCGCAACGTGCGCAACAGGGGTTTCAAAATAAAGTTCAGTACAGTCTCTGGGTCTCAAGAATCAAATCAAGGCTGCATGAGCTAACTGGGGGGTCAAATGTAACTATAGGGCTCCATAGAAACAGTCTGTAGCATAGACATGTCTATTCAGTCACAGTATCGTTCAGGCATTTTACCTTTGGTTGCTCTCTCCGACCTTCTAGGAGGATCACAAGTAGTAGGGGGCTGAGAGTCAATAAGTTCACAGTAGCTCGGAACAACTTGTGGGTGGGACTCAATCGGCACACTTTGGCTATGGACAACTTGTGGGACACCTAGTTGCATCCAAGGACCGAAAGGCCAGTCAAACGGGAACATATTACCTGCAGTTTCCATGGGTGACTCCAGTCTTCCCTCAGAGGGTGTCTCATCTGGAATGGTTTCCTCTCTAGAGTCCTTCAACAGGCAAAGTTTCAGCTGATTACGGTGTACCACCTTGGTACTCTCTACGTTTTCTTTTCCAATCTTGTAGATTTCTATTTCTGGATGAGGAATGGCTTTCACAGTGTACGGCCTTGGTTCCCAATAGTCATCTAGCTTGCTGATTCTGTGGTTCTTCTGTAACCAGACTCGATCCCCAACTTTCAAAGCTTCGGCGTTGGCATTGGAATTATAGTCCTCTTCTTGTCTCTGACGTACGACTTTCATCCGGTTCTCAACCATTTCATTGGCTTTATTCAGGCGACGCTGATGGTCTGCTACCCAGTCTGTTCGTGGTAGTGGATTGATGGTATCGCTGACTTGAACTTCCATAGCTATATCAGATGGTAGTTTGCATTGACGACCAAACATCAGGAAGTATGGAGTGTATCCGGTGGAACAATGGACTGTATTGTTGTACAAATAAGTTCGCTCTGGAAGAAGAATGGGCCAATCTGCTCTTCGATGAGTAGGCACAGTTTTCAGCATTTCTATCAGTGTCTTGTTCATTCTTTCGCAGATTCCATTGAATTGTGGATGGTACGCAGTTGTTCGTAACTTCTTACAGCCATAGAGGGTGCACAACTCTTGAAACAATTGTGACTCAAACGCAGACCCTTGGTCTGTCAAAATCTGTTTAGGATATCCATAAGGTAGAACAAAGGTTTTCCAGAAGACTTCAGCTGTGGTCTTGGCTGTCAAATCCTTCACGGGCATTGCTACAACAAACTTTGTGTAATGGTCAATGATGGTCAGAGCATGGGTGAACCAAGTTCTGCTTGGCTCCAGCTTCACATGGTCAAGTGCAACTAATTCCAG
Source organism: Rhinoderma darwinii (assembly GCF_050947455.1). Lineage (NCBI taxonomy): Eukaryota > Metazoa > Chordata > Amphibia > Anura > Rhinodermatidae > Rhinoderma > Rhinoderma darwinii. Next base: position 47,773,546 of record NC_134696.1, on the reverse strand, counting down.
CGGCTTATGACTCACAATAGGATGTAGTGGCGCTTTCTGGCCAGGTTGCTCTCTTCGGCTCACTGCACATGAAGTACATTCTCGACACCATTTTTCAATGTCCTCTCTCATTCCAATCCAGAAGAACCGTCTTCTTATAGTGGCTTCAGTCTTTTGACACCCAAAATGACCAGACTGGTCGTAGTAAGCTTCGAGGACTATGCTGACGTCCTGCCGGGGCACCACAATCTGATTCGCCCGTTCATAAGTGATTGGATCTAGAGTGCGTCTGTATAGCTGACCCTTTTCTATGAATAGCCGTCTTCTCTGCCTTAACAGTTTGACCAACTCTGGATCGGCACTGATACGCTGACTCCTGCTGAGTTTTCTTCCAGATTCAAGAAGGGTTTTTAAACTTTCCAAGACTCTGCTTTCTTTCTGGACCTGAGCCCAATGTACTTTCTCTGTTTGTAGATTAAGAGGCACATGTGTAGATGGGGGCGGGGTTCCTCTCCTTGTTGTCATGGCATTTTGGTTGGCAAATTGTGCATAGAAAGCAGGCATTTCCACCTCTTCCCAATTCTTCTCATCTCTGTCCACTTCTTCTACTGTAGGCAGCCGGGACAGTGTATCTGCATTCACATTCGATTTTCCTGTTCTGTATTTGATAGTAAATTTGAAGTTGGCTAGTCGGGATGCCCATCTTTGCTCCAAAGCTCCCAGCCGAGCTGTGTTTAAATGAGCCAGGGGGTTGTTGTCGGTAAAGACTACAAATGAAGTGGCATTAAGGTAGTCCCGGAACTTCTCAGTAATGGCCCACACGAGTGCAAGGAATTCCAACTTAAACGAGCTGTAGTTATCATCGTTTCTTTCTGTATTTCTAAGGGCTCGACTTCCATAAGATATCACCCTTTCTTTCTCATCCTGTACTTGGGAAAGCACAGCACCCAATCCTTTCTTGCTGGCATCTGTGTACAAATGGAAAGGACGGCTGTAGTCTGGGTAAGCCAACACGGGGGTTTCAATTAGCATCTGTTTGAGTTTATTAAAGGAGGCCTCTTGCGTTTCAGACCAGAGTATCGGCACATTCTTCTGTAGCTTACGATTGGGTTGGCCTCGTAACAATTCCTGTAGGGGTGCTGCAATTTGGGCAAAGTTCTTTATAAAGCGGCAGTAGTACCCCGCAAATCCAAGGAAACTTCTTACCTCCTGAATGGTGGTAGGGGTCGGCCAATCTTTCACTGCAGTCACTTTGTCTGGATCTGGGATGACTCCTTCAGCGCTGACAACATGTCCCAGGTAATGCACCTTTGGCTTCAGCAAATGGCACTTTGACGGCTTGACTTTTAAACCGTACTTGATGAGGACATCCAACACTTCTCCCAGGTGCTTCAAATGCTCTTCATATGTCTTAGAGTAAACAATGACGTCATCTAGATACAAGAGGACCGTTTCAAAATTCTTATGGCCTAAACAGTACTCCATCAGTCTTTGAAATGTTCCTGGGGCATTGCACAGCCCAAATGGCATACTGTTGAATTCGAACAAGCCCATTGATGTGGTAAAAGCTGTCTTTTCTCGATCTTCAGGGGCCATTGGTACTTGCCAGTATCCACTTGTCAGGTCCAATGTGGAAAAGAATGCGGCTGATCCTAGCGCTGTCAGTGACTCTTCGATTCTTGGTAAAGGATAGGCATCCTTGTGGGTGATATTATTTAGCTTCCTATAATCAACACAGAAGCGAATGTTGCCGTCTTTCTTTCTAACCAACACCAGGGGTGCAGCCCAGGGACTGTGACTATCCCGTATGACATTTGAATCTTTCATTTCTTGAATCAACTTCTTCACTGGTTGGTATAGAGACGGAGGTACTGGATGGTATCTTTCCCTTATTGGTGGTTGTGAACTAGTTGGGATGGTATGCTGGATGACATCCACTCTTCCAAAGTCTATAGGGTGCTTGCTGAATGCTTGGTGATGTTCTTTGTCAATTTTCAGGGCTCCATCTTTCCATCCATCTGGAGTGTCTTTGTCGCCAATATGTATTTCTTCCCACCATGGAGTATCAGTGATTTTATCAGGACAGACTTCTGTTTGGGTGGTATGTTGCGTGGCAGTGACCTCTAGGTTCAAGACGTCTTGAAAGGTAATTCTTGATAGCTTGGCAACTGACTGGCATCGCCATAATCTAACAACTTGATCGCTGACATTTATCAGACGTATGGGTACTCTACCCTGGGTGACAGTTACTAGGCTATGTGCCGCAATCACAGACTCATTCCCTTCCACCAATACTGGTTCCACGAGGGCTTCATAATTTTGACCACACAGACCCATTCGTGCCCTGCACCATATCATAGTCTCTGTACCTGGTTGCAGCAATATTGGTCGTCTGTCACTCACTCGGACCTTGCAAATTTCTCCATCTGGGTTGGCAAATTTCTGGTGTCCATGCAACAAGCGGAGAGTTTGCTGGATTACTCTTCTTTCTGACGATGGGGCTAAGCCCAGATCCTTCTCCAGGGCCACCATGAGTTCTTCAAAACAGTTCTGCAGCACATTCATGCCTAGGACCACTGGGGGAAATTCGTCATCATGAACGTCAACCACTATCAGGCCTGTTGTGGTAGTTCGGTCTGTCCAACTCTGACTGTTGGTTCCCAATATCCTTGATGGGGAATGATCTTTCCATTACTGGCTATAACATTAATCCATGTTTGTGGAGGTTTCAATAGCTGATCTAGCTTCCAATGTCGTTCATAATGTGACACTTGTATTGTTGTCACCTGCGAACCGGTATCTAGCAATGCTGCAAACGGGATTCCATCTATCTGGATAGTGACCACAGGACAGCGCCCAATGTATCGGGGAATCCACTCTGACTGATCTGGACCTAAGCGCTCTCCTCCCGAGGGTTGGTTCTTGGCCTGGGGAGATTCACATTTAAATGCTGGCATTCTCGCTCAATGTGACCACTTCTCCTACACCGCCTGCAAATGGGTCTTCCTTGGGAATCAAACTGGTCAGTGGGCCTTCTCCCAAAATTTCTATAACTTTCCCCACCGGGGCTATAATGTTGCCTACCTCTCGGGAGACCAGCGATCTTCATCTTGTCGGCGTTGCTGTTTAAGTTCTCTCAGCTCCCGGCACATTTCTGTCAGATCTTTAGCCAGTTCTGCAACCTGCACTTGCAACTCCTTTGCCACATCCTGCACCTGTGTCTGAGCACACTGCATGACAATTTCGTTGATGCCAGACATTGGCGCTGCACCGTTGGGGTTCTGTTCAGGGCGGGTTTGGACTGGGTTGGACTCTGATTCGGTCCCTAGGACTCTGATGGCCATCTCTTTAAAGTCTAGGAACGAGCTGTCAGGGTTCTGCAGTGCTAAGATTCTCAATTGCGTCTTTGTAGCTTCTTTCCTTGCTCCTTCAACAAATTGATCCCTCAGGGTTCTGTCTGTATTCAGCACTTCATGTGGATCCCCTTGTTTAATAGCATGCAACGCTTCCTGCAAACTGAGGGCAAAATTACGTAACGACTCACCAGGCTGTTGCTTCGTGCCAAAGAACCGCATCTTTAGTTCAGAGATAGTCCGGGTATCAAAGGTAGTGCTCAGCCGCTCAAAAATCCGTTCCACTGTCCGTTTTTCAGTGTGAGGCCAGGACTTCACCTCCCTCAAGGCTGCTCCTCCTAACTAACCGATCAGCATTTCCACTTTTTGCTCTACGGTAACTGGGTACAGCCGGAACATGGCTTGCATCTTCTCCTTGAAGTCTCTCAGGCTGTTTGCATCTCCATTATAGTTGGGGAGCCAGGGCGCTCCAAAATAATACGGCATCGTTATTGGCATTGCGTGCGCTGTGCTGGGGGTCCCACTGCTGCCAGGCAGTTCATGATCTCCCTCCATCGACATCTTATCAGAGACCTTCCGGTCATGCTGTCTTTACTTAACAACAGTCTGTCCCTGCAGACAATACGCAGCAAGAAAACAGTGCAGTCATCCACTTACTGTCACACACACAGAGCGATCTCACAGTCCTGCGCTCTCCAAGCGAATCGCGGCTTCCTTCACAAGATGGCTGCCTCAGGACCACCTGTTTAAGGTCACACCTCGTGGTACATCCTGTTCATGACGCCAATTTGTGGTAACGCGGGCGCCGAGTCGCGGTGGGCGGGGCTCACTGAGCTGAAGTTGGTATTCGCGCCCTTTGGTCACGGTGGCGCACTTTCTCTCGCCCGCGCCTCGGGCCGCAGAACCAGTGAAATAAGTGGTGCTTGTAGGATACACTGTTCTCTGTCCCCTGGGATGTTATGTGGTGTACCCCGAAATAAGGGTGTTCCAGGAGACAGGGTTCAATAAACTTTCACAGTAGTTTTACTGGGCAAAATATGCTTGGTGGTTACTTCTGTTACAGAGGCAATGTCTTTAAGTAGTATAAACATATCACAGGGTATTGCAAATGGTGGTACCTGCTTCACCTCCCTGACTCTGTCTGTAATTCCTCCAAGTGTGCTGTGAGTTCTGTTCCTCTTTCTTCTCTATACTGTGCTGGAACGTGTGCTGCTGACTGTCCCAATCCAGTTGCACTATCACAGAGGAATGGTGTCCCTTGGGGATAGGCTGTGTGCAAGCTCCTTGCTTTGCTCTAAAGGCACTCTCAGTAGTGTCCAAGCTCCTTGTTTGGCTTCTGTACCACAGGCAACACATACTGACCTGCACTCCTTTCACATCCACATGGCTGTAGCTGATCCTCTCACAGAATTCCTCATAGATCCACATGTCTGCTGCAGCATCTCCCTGAATCCAACTTTAGACACTGACTTGTCTGCTCTCCTCTGCCTGCACGCTGCTGCACACTTCTCATCACTTCTGCACTGCGCTGCTCCACACACTGCACTGGGTGAGGTTTGTTCCTGAGTCCCCAGCTAGCTACACCCCTCCCCTCGCTCTGGAGAATACATCTTAAAGGTGAAGCAGCCCATTTATGTTTCTGCTGAGTCATATAGGGAAGTGAATTCAGTACCAACCATGATTACAGAATAAAGCACATTAAAACCTGCATACTAAAGCAACAGTACAATGACAGTAAATAAACAGCAATTTTCCTGGGTATCACACTCTGGTCGAGGATTCTGCTGCTACAAGGAACTACAGTGGCACTATCTACAAAAAAAGGGGTAGCGCTATCTACATGGGGGAGGCACTGGTGGCGCTATCTACAGGGGGCTGTGTGGCATTATATACAAGGGGTACTGTGGCATTATCTATAGAGGGAACTGTGGCATTATCTACAGGGGGTGTGTGGTATTATCTACAGAGGTCACTGAGGCTTTTCTACAGGGGGATTGTGGCACTATATACAGAGCAGTGTGGCACTATCTACAGAGGACACTGTGGCATTATCTACCGGGGTTGTGTGGCACTATCTACTGGGGGAAATGCGGCATTATCTACACATGAAATTCATCTGTTTTTTAAAAAATTCTTCAAAAACGAAAACACAGACACAGAACGAAAATGGACGCCAAAAATGTACCGAGATGGCTGTTTTTAACGGCCGACACCCTGTCCCTGTTGTGTGAATAGAAACAACAGCAATCCCAGCGTGGTGTGGTGTGGATAGGAGATGCGGGGTGGGATTGGGTAGCTGTGTAAGGACCAAAAACTAGCTATTTCCTGAAGTTAGGGCTAGTGTTTGGCATCTTTGCAGGTTCCCAAGGCTACTTCGAACATCTGATGTGAGGTCCGTGGACAGCAGCTGCCTTCTGGGCTCTCCCTCTTGGCCTTGGCGCTGCACTGAATATGACACACGTGACATTACAATGTGTGTGTCAGACTTCAGTGTAGTGCAGAGAAGGAGAGCCCTGACATAGTACACATGTATCTAATCTATCATGTATCCAATCTATCACAAACTATCCACCACTAATATAAAATTGGCACATTTTCAGACCCTAGACTGCCTTTTTGGTGAACGACTGTGGTAAAAACTGATGTTAATAACGTATAGTAAAAACTGATGACAACCGATGACAACTGATGGTTCTGTAGCAAAAATTGTGAAAAAGCTTGATGGCAACTGATACATATTTGCATCAGTTTTTGCATCAGTTGTAATCACTTGAGAGACAAAGAACTGATGCTGATGCAACTGATATATGTGAGCGCACACTTTAAGGTATTTCTACAGCGGAACTCTGGAGAACTGTAAGGGTATGTTCACACTGAGTTTTTTTACAGCCCTTTATTGCAGGCCAAAAATTCTGCCTGGAAAAAACTGCCCTGGCTTTGTTTAAATGGTTTTGCACCTGACGCGTTTTTTGCCACAATATTTGACGCGTCTTTTTATGCGGCAAAAACCGCGGCCAAAAAAATCTATGTGAACAGGTCCTTAGAGTAACCGTCAGGTTCTTGGTCATCTCCTTGAAAGAGATTTTACCCTTATTGCTGTTTGACTGGGTGGCCATTCTCTGCAAATTGCAGCGAAAAACATTCCACAAAAACAGTGCGTGAAAATAATGAAAACGTACGAAAATTTGATATTTCAGTTTTTTATTTGTAATACATTTTCACAAGTTACTACAAACCTAATTTTGCTTTGTCATTATAAGATATTATGTGTGTAGCTTTTCTCACATCTTCAACTAGAGGCCTCATTTTTTTTTTCTGTATACAGCTATAAACATTCCAGATACAACTATGTGAACACAGTCCATCTGGAAATGATAATGCACGATTATCTTTCACCCTTCCACTGCCAAGAGCCTCACAGGCTTTACTCAAATCTAGCAGGCTTGAAAATGAAAGAATAGATCTGATTAGCTTCTATGGGTAAGGGTATGTTCACGCAGCATATTTTCGGCCATTTTTTCGGGCCATAAACGCCCGAAAAACGGCCCGAAAAATTGGAAGTATAACGCCTTCAAACATCTGCCCATTGATTTCAATGGGAAAAACGGCGTCCTGTTCCGACAGGCCGTTTTTTATGCGGCCGTTTTTCAAAACGGCCGCGTAAAAAACCAGCCACGAAAAAAAAGTGCAGGTCACTTCTTGGGACATTTTTGGAGCCGTTTTTCATAGAATCGATTGAAAACAGCTCCAAAAACGGCCGTAAAATCTGCTGCGAAAAACGCGAGTGGCTTTTCGCAAGATTATGTACATTATGGTGATCACATGGACAACAGCTGTGCCATTGCCACCAGCTGGAGTATGGCTGAGTGGTGTGAGAATGGTTGACAGCTATTTCTACACCATAAACATGCAAGCTCAACCGAGCCTCCATGTTTGTTTCAATGAGAAGAGAGGAATAATTCATTACAAATCCCCTCTGGCTGTGGCTTATCTGGCGTGGAAACAAATGATTGAGCATGTTAAAATTCAACATGCCTAATTCTTCTTTCCCCTGACATATACCATCTGGGGACAGTAGGGAGAAATCTCATACAAATGAGATCTTTGGTCGAAGATCTTGTGTGTATTTCCATACTTGCCAACATTTCAAAATTTGTTTTCAAGGGTCACTTCTCCTTTGAGTTTTTCAGAATACACAAGGTAATTTTCCCACTATACTGTGCCCACTGTTTGGAGCTTACAGTGAAGACAGCATAGAAGGAGGGGATTCCCCGCAAAGGTGATCTCAGACACGATTTGCAATTTAAATTAAAATGTATTTGAAGCCTGGAAAACCCCTTTAAGGGGATGTTCACACAGAGTATTTTGGGGGAGGAATATCTGTCTCAAAATTCCGTTTGGAACTTTGAGGCAGATTTTCCTCTCCCTGCACGCCGATTTTCACGCCGATTTTCGCGCCGTTTTTCGCCCGCGGCCATTGAGCGCCGCGGGCATAAAACAGCGCGAAATACGCTTTCTCTGCCTCCTATTGAAGTCAATGGGAGGTCAGAGGCGGAAGCGCCCGAAGATAGGGCATGTCGCATGTAAAACTGCCTCGCGGGAAAAAGACGCCGACGCCTCCCATTGAAATCAATGGGAGGCGTTCTCGGGCCGTTTTTGCCGAGTTTTGCGACGCGGTTTCCGCGTCCAAAAACTCGGCAAAATACTCCGTGTGAACATCCCCTAATACAGAACAGATCCAAAAATGACCCCAGGCCCCAAAATTCAGACCTTAGACCAGACCCTATAAGGGCATGCCCACACGTGGCGGATTTCCTCCGCAGCTGTCCGCATCAATGCCGCACAGAATCTGCGTTGCAGATTCTGCAGCGGATCTGCCCAAAATGTGCAGTAAATTGATGCGGACTAGCTGCTGCGGACTGCGGTAAAAGTGCTTCCCTTCTCTCTATCAGTGCAGGATAGAGAGAAGGGACAGCACTTTCCCTAGTGAAAGTAAAATAATTTCATACTTACCGGCCGTTGTCTTGGTGACGCGTCCCTCTTTCGGCATCCAGCCCGACCTCCCTCGATGACGCGGCAGTCCATGTGACCGCTGCAGCCTGTGATTGGCTGCAGCCGTCACTTAGACTGAAACGTCATCCTGGGAAGCCGGACTGGAGACAGAAGCAGGGAGTTCTCGGTAAGTATGAACTTCAATTTTTTTGACAGGTTGCTGTATATTGGGATCGGTAGTCACTGTCCAGGGTGCAGAAACAGTTACTGCCGATCGCTTAACTCTTTCAGCACCCTGGACAGTGACTATTTACTGACGTCTCCTAGCAACGCTCCCGTAATTAGGGGAGCCCCATTGACTTCCTCAGTCTGGCTGTAGACCTAGAAATACATAGGTCCAGCCAGAATGAAGAAATGTCAAGTTAAAAAAGCAAGACGCATCCGCAGCACACATAACATGTGCATGACATCTGCGGACTTCATTGCGGAATTTAGAATCTCCATTGAAGTCAATGGAGAACTTCCGCAATGAGTCCGCAACCAGTCCGCCACTGGTCCGCAACATCCATTGTATGCTGCGGACACCAAATTCCGCACCGCAGCCTATGCTCCGCAGTGGAATTTTCAGCCTCGTCTAAACGAAGCCTTCTAAAAAGAAGTGGGCGTGTTTAAAGTTAAAGTACAACTGGGCGTGTATTGTGTGTGTACATCTGGGCGTTTTTATTTCTTTTACTAGCTGGGCGTTGTGAATAGAAGCGTATGATGCTGACGAATCCGCATCATCCACTTCTATTCACAACGCCCAGCTTCTGGCAGTGCAGACACAGCGTGTTCTCGAGAGATCACGCTGTGACGTCACTCACTTCCTGCCCCAGGTCCTGCATCGTGTCGGACGAGCGAGGACACATCGGCACCAGAGGCTACAGTTGATTCTGCAGCAGCATCGGCGTTTGCAGGTAAGTAGCTACATCGACTTACCTGCAAACGCCGATGCTGCTGCAGAATCAACTGTAGCCTCTGGTGCCGATGTGTCCTCGCTCGTCCGACACGATGCAGGACCTGGGGCAGGAAGTGAGTGACGTCACAGCGTGATCTCTCGAGAACACGCTGTGTGTCTGCACTGCCAGAAGCTGGGCGTTGTGTAGAGAAGTGGATGATACTTCTATAAACAACGCCCAGCTAGAAAAAGAAGTAAAAACGCCCCGATATAACGAACACAATACACGCCCAGTTGTACTTTAGAAAGCCTCATTTACATAAATATAAAAATGGTCATAACTTGGCCAAAAATGCTCGTTTTAAAAAAAAACAAAAAACTTTACTGTAATCTACATTGCAGCGCCGATCTGCTGCAATAGGAGATAGGGGTGGCAAAATCTGGTGACAGAGCCTCTTTAAGCGACGTCAGGCATCACTGTATGTCTATTCATGCCATTGTATGCTAATTATCTAACAAACAAACACTAACTGCAGGCCCCTGATGAATTGCGGCAGACACCTTTATGAGCAATGAAACGCGTAGGGCAAGTTCAGTGACCAGCTGGAAAGAGGAAGCAGCCCTTATAAGGCTGGGTTCACACGACCTATTTTCAGGCGTAAACGAGGCGTATTATGCCTCGTTTTACGCCTGAAAATAGGGCTACAATACGTCGGCAAACATCTGTCCATTCATTTGAATGAGTTTGCCGACGTACTGTGCAAATAACCTGTCATTTCAGTCTGAGCATGAGGGTATGTTCACACACACTATTTACGGACGTAATTCGGGCGTAAAACGCGCCTCAATAGCGTCGGCAAACATCTGCCCATTCATTTGAATGGGTCTTACGATGTTCTGTTCAAACGGTCATTTTTTTTACGCCCCGCTGTCAAAAGGCGGGGCGTAAAAAAGACGCCCGCGTCAAAGAAGTGTCATGTCACTTCTTCAGACGTAAATGGAGCCGTTTTCCATGGACTCCATGGAAAACCAGCTCCAGTTACGTCCGTATAGGACGCGGCGTTCAAGTGCCTGCACATGCCGTTACGGCTGAAATGACGGGCCGTTACGGACGCTGCCGTGTGAACATACCCTAACAGTGAATTCAGTGACCGACTGGAACACAGGAAGCAGTCCTTATAAGGGCATAGTAACTGGCAGCTGCACTAGCTGATAGACACTAGCTATAATCCTGACAGAGTGCAACTATCTAGACTTAGCACTATAGCATAGATGCAATAGACAGAGTGCATACTCTAACGGCATCTATTAGGCTGAATTATCACACGAACGGGGACGAATTTTACACTATTTGAAATATTAAATATCAACAAAAAATAAAACATGAATAATAAATAACAAAAATAGGAAAATCAAAACCAAGTATAAATAATCAACACCTAGTCCGGCCGATACAATTTTTGAGCTCACTGGCACGCATACCCAAGAAAGTTTTCCAGCAAGTCACTGAGACCAAAGTGGCAAAGAAAGCGTATTAACACTTGAACATAAGTGATGAACACTTGAACCTAAGTGAAGACATTTTTTACAATCTGCGTGGTGTATTTCACACAGGCAGGTTGTAGCTTGTAAACAATATAACTATATTGCTACCATTAAACAAACAACATATACCCCTAAAGATACTAATCAGTGATATCTAGATTTTTACTAGGGAAAACAAACTTGACAATTTACTCGGTGAACTATAATACAGATAACAGACCCCAAAATTCAGACTCTTTTATTTATTCCTCGCTTCTGACTTCTCTTTAGTAGTACCTGGTCCTCTTTGGTTTCAGGCTGGATGTTGTATGCAGCAGTGACAGTGAGTATGTGTATATAGTATTACATGGCGGCCATTCATATGAGGCCACCAAAGCTAGAGCCGCTGCTTGTAGGAGACCCCCTCTATGATGTCCCTATGCCCTGGGACATGATGGGACAATTCCTTTAGAGTTGCCGTGATACTAAAGTGGTTACAAAGGGGTTTTCTAGTTTCACCCGCTGGGTGGACTGATTTATTAAAATGGATTATTTATTATATGTGGTTTTTATTATAATGGTTTTAAATATTTTGGCTATTCAAGTATTTATTATTATTGATTTGATTAAATCTTTAGTAACCCTTAATAAAAACATTGCAGCCTTTTTATCCACATATATTTTTTTGTGTTATTTATTAGTTGTTTTAAGTTTAATTGAATTGTGCCTTGTACCACCATGACAGGGCCCACCCAGAGCAGTATTGCTTGGGGGACACATGATGTTACAGGCTCATTTAATTTATTTGTTTTTAATTGTTTTATTTTAGGTTAAATAATTATGTGTTTTAGGTGGTGCGGTGGGGTATGGTTCCCCCCCCCCCTTTTTCCCTCTTTTGTTTCAGTTGGTACTTACCTGAAAGATTCTGTCAGCTTCTGGAATATTCTTCTTATCTGCAAATCAACAGGAGTTGGCATCGTATTGGTAGTTTGAATCAAACAGCGGGAAAACTGGAGATTCTTCTAATTTGCCCAACACCAGGCGGGAAGATTCTACTTTATAAAGCCCATGTTCCGGGGGTCTGGTGCCAGTTCCAGCGTTCCCGTGACCAGCGTAGATTGAGGAACTTCTTTGGAAGCTCATCATCCGGGCAGAGACAGCAGGAGGAGAATATTGGCTCTGAAGTTGCTTGGAATTGCCGGAACCACAACCAGTGCTGTTTTTCAAAACCTAGTTTGCACTCGTTCATGTGAATCTGGCCTAAGGGTCAATTCACACACAGCGTAAATACTGGAATTTTCCGCAACGGGTTTCGTTGCGGAAAATCTGCAACATAATACAGTAGCAGCAGAGTGGATGAGATTTGAACAAATCTCATCCACACAATGCGTAAAACGGCAGAAAAAAAGAGGCCTAAGGCAAATTGCACACAGTGCATATTAGGTTTGGCAAATAAGCAGCGTAATACAGTACCAGCAAAGTATATTAGATTTAAAGTAATCTCATCAACACGTTGCGGATATTTTCGCCTTGTATCTGAGTGGTTATTAAAAGAATGCATTAAAATCCGCAGTCTAAAACCACACCAAATTCCACTTAAACATTTTAAAATTGTACCTAAAAACACACTATTAGGTTCGGATTATACCTGCGAAATTACCTGCCTTTACCTGTGATTTTGAAGATGATTTTCTGCACCAAATTACGCAAAAAAAAGTCTGAAAATCAGGAGCAGTTTTCCCTTGAAAACAGCTCCATATTTTCAGATGTTCCGTGATACGCGCGTGATTTTCGCATGGACCTATGTAACTCAATGGGGCCGTTCAGACAGTACGTGATTTTCACGCAGCGTGTGTCCGCTGCGAAAACTGACGACATGTCCTATACTTGAGCGTGTTTTGCGCATCATGCACCCATTGAAGTCAATGGGTGCGTGAAAATCACGCGCAGCACTTCCGTGATTCGCGCAACAGTAGATTAAGAAAATAAAAAAACACCTCCTTCATTTATTTTTCTAATGCTGGATTCACACGAGCATGTTACGTCCGTAAAGGATGGAACGTATTTCGGCCGCAAGTCCCGGACCGAACACACTGCTCCTAGCATCATAGTTATGTACGACGCTAGGAGTCCCTGCCTCTCTGCAGGACAACTGTCCCATACTGTAATCATGTTTTTAGTACGGAACAGTAGTTCCATGGAGAGGCAGGGACTTCTAGCGTCGTACATAACTATGATGCTAGGAGCTCGGCTCCCTGCACTGTGTTCGGTCCGGGACTTGCGGTCGAAATACATTCCGTCCTTTACGGACCGAACATGCTCGTGTGAATCCAGCCTAAACCTCAAAACTGTGTCTCATAAGGATGGCATATGCGCTAAAATCACGCAGCCACGCACCAAACACTTATGACACACGGAACTGCAACGCGCAAAAAACGCCAAAGAATGATGAAAGTGAGGTGAATGACTTTTCAGTTGACATGTGACATGTTTATGTGACAAAAATACACTTGATTACACTTTTCATTTACATAATTAGTAAAGTGCGCTGTTAGTACATACAACGCGCTTTTTTACACATGCATTTTTTAAAAACGCGTTGTGTAAATAAAGATGTGTCGAGTCAATTCCTTTGCACGTAAAATGTGCCAAATGTTCCCACTGCGCCCGCACACATACACAGCTCTGCTGCGCGAGAACACACACAGCTCTGCTGCACGAGCACACACACACAGCTCTGCTGCGCGAGCACACACACACAGCTCTGTTGCGCGAGCACACACACACAGCTCCGCTGCGCCCGCTACCTCAGCTCCGCTGCGCCCGCACCCACAAATCCGCTACACGCGCGCACACACAGCTATGCTATACGCGCGCACACACAGCTCTGCTACACGCACACACACAGCGCTGCTACACGCGCACACACAGCGCTGCTACATGCGCACACACAGCGCTGCTACACACAGCCACACACACACAGTTACAGCAGTTGTGCGGTGGGGTCGCAAGGGGGGGCGCTACTACTACTGACATCATCATGCAGAACGTTATATTAGATAATTACCTGGATTACTTCAATAGCTAAATATTAAATCAGCCGTAGACACAAAATAATAGGATTTTTTTAATTTACAAATTTGCTTCATTTTTAATTACAGATAGATTGGAACAATAAAAATTGCTTATGAAGGTGGATATAGCCTTTATTGCTAACGCAATAATATACGCACGCTAGGGAGGGCTGGTTTTGGTATCACAATGTTAACTTTTTCTGCAATACACAAGTAATAACTCATGTGGGTCTCTTATCTACAATGGGTCAATCCCACGGAGGCCAAGATTTTTCAATTTTCCTAGTATCTCTATGGAATGAAATATTGTAGAACTGATGCAGAGGATCAGACCTGTGGATAGGTCATCAGTTGTCCATGCGTGGACAAAGATGTTTGTGACAATTGTAATGTTCCAAGAATTAATGCAACATATAAAATACGTTACAATATCCAACGCAGTATAAAATCAAGTATTATTGTATTAGGAAGTGCCCATACCTTCAATTAAAACCAATAATATACACTTATGTTTTATCAATCACAGCAGTAGGTTCTAATAAAAATGTTAATTAAAGTGTCGCCCCCTCCCAAATTTATACCCACCTAGTACCTCAGGTCCAGATATCTATAAGGGTCTTCATGCGGATGGTTCATTCAATGTGGCTGCCAGTTTAGATCCCGAGCATCAGTTGTCATGAGCTGCCCAGCAACCTGCACATCAAATAAATCTCTACACACACATAGAACTTTGGAGGTTGGGTGGGCACTGTACCTCCTGGAAAAAACGGCATCTATAGATTTTACAAAGATTTTTACGTACAATGCATTCAGAAAGTCTTCAGACCCTTTTCATTTTTTCACGTTTTATGTTGAGGCCTCGTTTTAAAATAAAAAAAATTCACGTTTTTCCCCATCACTCTGCATTTAATACACCATAATGTGAAAAAATGAAAAGTGTCTGAAGACTTTCCAAATACACTGTATAGGGGGGCTTTCCTTTATACCAGAAAAGGAGTAAGATGGTGAGCAGTTGTCTAATTAGGTTGTTTATTGACTGGTGTGACTTAAGGTAGTATTACATGGCCCGACATGGGCCGTGTAAATGAGCATCGATCAACGTAACTGCTCGTTGATCGGCGCTCGTTTGCTCCTTTCACAAAGAGCTAGTATGGGGACGAGCGCTCCTTACCCCGATCGTTCGTCCCCATACATTTCTATCATGTGTGCAGCACATCTCCCTGTTTACACAGGGAGATGTGCTGCCGTCAATGATAATACTTGCGGCCTTTAAAACAATAGAATCAGCCTGCTCGTTCATCGGCTGATCATTATATATGTATGGGGAGGTGTCCGGGCTATAGAATGGATCCGCAAAAAATAGGACATGTCCTATTTTTTTAATTTACAGACCGCGCTCCTATACATTATAATGGGAGCAGCGGGTGACTGTCCGCGGCCGTCCGTGCCTGCAATCATAGACCGTGATTACGGCTACGGCCGTGTGCAGGGTGCCCCAGAGATTCCCTTTTTTTAACCCTTTAGCCTCCATACGGCGATGTGGACATTGCTGCAGGGAATCGCTAGGTCACGATCCCCAGAATAGTCACTGAGTATCGACAGGCAGATAGAGCAAACACAAGGACGGATGGCAGGACAGTAGTCACTAGTAGTAGTACTACAAGTGTCAGAACTAGAAGTCCAAAAAACAAAATCAGGTGTAGTACTATAAGTTCCAGGCGTGACATCCAAAGGGTAATGCAGAACAGTAAGGGTATGTTCACACGAGGGCGTCCGTTACGGCTGAAATTACGGGGATGTTTCCGCCTGAAAACATCCCCGTAATTTCAGCCGTATCGGCATGTGCAGGCGCTTGAACGCCGCGTCTATTACGGACGTAATTGGCGCTGCTATTCATTGGAGTTGTCAGGGATCATTACTATGTATATTGTCTGAAAAATATTATCCTCACATATATGTATATACATTTCAGTTCTTTTACAGAGGTGGTTATTCGGTGTGAAATGCGGACCTGACATTTGGTGCCGAAACCCGGGACCTCACTCGAGGAAAAATCAAAATCCGGACAGTCGACAATCACAGGGTGAAACAGAGGACTCAAAGTTGCCCACTGAAGGAATTTGATCACCTCCGCAATAACACGGTAAGCGAATTGATTTTATAAATCTTCGTCTTATCTGTGTTAGTGGGCAGTCTTGTAGCGATCTGTAGAACCCTTTTGTTGATTTCCTGGATTATCTCAGGCGACAGAGGTGATATTTTCCGCTGTGAGGTTGGAAACCTGTGAGACCCTAGTCGCGCCCGACTAACCATCCTCTGGGTAATTAGGGACTGGATAAAGTTATATAACACGACCAGAGAGCTGCAGACTGTGGAATTTTTAATATTTCCAGCGAGGCCAGAGAGTCTAAATAAATAAAGTTATATAACACGACCAGAGAGCTGCAGACTGTGGAATTTTTAATATTTCCAGCGAGGCCAGAGAGTCTAATTGAATATTTTTGAGAGTCTAATTAAAGATTTTTTATAATTCTAGCGAGATGTAATGATAAATACATTGCAGACTAGAGTTTATACTATTTCGGCGAGACTTAGCGTTGGAGACTGTGAAATTATATTATTTCCTGCCAGACCAAGAGTTGCAGATCGAAAATTGTTATATAAATTACGTGTATAATATAGACTGTTAGAATGGATGGTTTACGGTCCATATTCAAATCATCAGGATCACCCGATCCTATTCATGATTTGGTGAAGTGAATGGAAGTTAGGAATAAGAAAGGTATTGTATGTTATATGTATTAGAAAACAGGACCAGCCAACGCCCGGTAATGGCGTCCGTACCTCATGTTGAGTGTGTCCTCATTGTGGGTGGGAAACCACCCCCCCTTCACAGCTGCGCACTGTGTTTCCAATGGGAGAGGCTGCCCCCCCCCTGCCCCTGATGTGGCCACGCCCGGCCCAACCAAATCAGTATGAAATAATCACCTTGTTAATTTTGTCATTTGTAGTGTTTTTTTTTCTATTTACAGAAGTTCCAGTCTAGTTCACTGATGAAACAACACGTCATCATAATATAGAGATGGTGGCCGACAGATTGTATGGTTAAACATTAACGTAGATAATTCCTATACAATGGTGTGATGAATGATTGCAGATACGTATGTTGTTTTGCCGGCATTGAAAGTGTTAAGATTGTGAGAAGCTGTGAGTTTGTGACCCCCCCCCCCCCCCCTCCCTCCCCTCTAAAGTGTGCTGTGTTTGGGAGGGGGAGGAGGAGGAGGAGGAGGAGGGGGGGCTGACTGGGTGCAGTCTGCAGGGCTGATGAGACAAAGGGATTTCAATATGCACTGCTGAGATATATATATATATATATGTAATGTGTACAAACCGAAATACATTTCTTCTCTTTTGCGCATGCGCTGTTGTTGATAAAAGTTACGATATTTATGTGTTCTGATATGATCAGATTTCATGTGTTTTGATGTTAATTCAGATGTATTAAACTACAGATACTGTGAGACACGGGGTTTTGAAAATGTATGTGCCCCCACCGTTCCCTATTTTTATATACAGTTTCTTGGTTTGCAGTAATTAATGTTATCAGAGATAATATTTTCTGTTTTATTGAATAACTAACTACAATTGTTTTATTTTTGATTTCACACATGAGTTATGTCATTGTAAAGATCAAATGTTTGTCAGGAAAAAGTCATTTTTGTTTCAGGCTGTTGTACATTACAGGGGGTTAAGTTAGTGTTATGTTGAGATGTCGTTTTGAACTCTGCTACATCACTTTCGCAGAGTCCACAAAGGGGGGAAGGGTGAAGGAACTGATCAGGTACAATTTTGGTTTGTTTTGAGTTAATTAATTTGGTTTCAGGAGATCTAAAAATGTGTAAGAGACCATCCCCCTCCAGCAAATTTACACAGGAGGCAGAGGTGACGTCACTCACACGAGTCTTTATGGATTAAGATGAGGGGGAAGGCAAAACAAAAATTGTCTGGACATTGTTAATTTGATGTAAAGTTTTTAGGAATGTTTTCTTTTTATTTGTTTTTTTTTATTAATCAAGTATTTGCAGAACCTGATAAAAGTGAGATTCTCAAAGTATTCTGGATTATCAGATGAGTGTGGAGAAGTGTATAACATTTGGTTTTATTTTAGAGGATGAAGACGCCACCCCTTTGAGATGTTCTATCTATATGTGACATGGGTTTTTAATGTAAATTTGTAATAAAGAGATATTTTATTATACAGTATGTACAAGCCGGGATACGAAGCACCAGGTAAATCATCCAGAAACCACTCTCACCTTCTTGTTCATCTCAAGGAGCGGAGCTGGAGGTGCTCGCTGAGGCTTGTAACCTGGCAGAAGGTAAGACGGCCGACATTTACACTGACTCTAGGTACGTTTTTGGCATCGCCCACAATTATGGGCCCATTGGTAGTAGGAACTTTATTGGATCATCGGGTAAGCCAATTGAGAGAGCGAGAGAAGACAGACCTGACAACAAGGATATGTGTAGCCAGGTGTCAGTAAATTGGCTTGTCCCTGGATACAATAATGCCACCACTAGGTTTGTAGCAGCCGGCATGATGTGCGCACGGCATGACATAGGTAAAACAGCAAAGGTACCTGTGAAAAGTGCAGCCCGGCCAGATTACCCGTCCCAGCGACTGCAGAACATACAACTACCGGAGGTAGAAGTGTATGACAATGTGCTCGTATGTGTAGACCTATTCTCAGGGGGGCCTGAAGCCCGGCCTGTATTTTCCCCACTACAGACGTTGTGTGTAAGTGACAGAGGAACAATGGTATCCCAGGTATTGACCTGATGTTTGTACAATAAGATATCAGCAGTTCTCCAGATGTTATCCCAAAGTTAGTTTGTTTAATAATTGTATTTAAGAAGTGTTGTGGGAATATTAAATATTGAGGTTAAGTTTTATGTAAAGTTCTGGACCAGCCTTAGCATTGGACTATTAGAGTCATGCGTCATATAAAAGGTACAGAAGTGGAATATTCCCATTAGAAAACATTTTTATTTGTTTATTTTTATTTTTGTTGTGAAAGGGAAATTTTAGAGCAGAGAATTCCGTGCAGTGTATATGTGTATGTATAGATATGTATATAAAGAAGAAGAATCAATTTGTAAGTTTTAGTTACTGACCAGTGTGAACGTTTGATGTAAAGATGCTATTTGTTAATGTTTTTCTTCAATTGAATTATCTGATTAAGATCAATTAATGTTTATGCAATGAAAAAGCTTGTTCTCCACAGGAAGTGTCCAACTGGGAGCGGAAGGCGGGAGAACCAGATTCTAACAGAATGTGGACGGATAAAGGAAGGTGAACGGTGGCACCCAATTCACTCTTGATGGCACTTGTTTTGATGGTGTATGACCTCACATATGCCCCAAGACTGCAAGGATCGATTTGGTAAGATCTAATTGGTATGTCCCAGGTTTTACAGCTGTCGCTGCTAAATTCTGTTAGAGCTGTTTGATTTGCCTACAGAACAGTCCTGGCAGACCGGTGCCACCCTTATCATACCCGCCTCCCACGAAGAGAACCGACCTTGAGAGGCCTTCCCAGGTAGAACGAACCAGGTTAGAGTAAGAAAAATAGGTTTAAGACGCTTGTCAGATAAACATGTGGAATCTGTGTATCTTTCTGTGAGGTGGAGATGTTCCAGGCAATCAGCTGAGATCAAGGTACAAATCCTGCTGAAAGGGTATCACCAAGTGCAAATGAAATGTACCCAGTAAGTTACACATCTTCTAGGTGCCCTGTCCATTGTAACAGAGAAGTTTTTCCTTATATAAAGGTGTTTGATGTCATTTAGGGGCCTGACATTATTGTATGTACTTAGAACAACGTTTATAATGGATGCGGATGATGTTATCACCAGATTAGTATTTATTTTAACAATTGACAAGAGTTGGGGGTCCCCAGCAAGTGCCAGTAAACATGAACTAGAAGACTTTTAATATGATGAACTCCATCACTGAGATGCGGCAGGCACAGCCTGAGCCAGTACAACGCGTTTATCATGAACTGACGGCAGTGTCACAATTCTAAGCGGCCGCCCAGACAAGTAACTTGCCAGAGGAAGAGTACAGATGCGGAGGGTTTGATAGCCACAATACAACTCCACTAATCCGCCTACGTGGGATCTCACCCCAGGCTCACAACATGCGGTGCTATGTACAGCCTGATGACGTTAGCTAAAGGAGACGGTGTCGGACAGATGAGAAGGACCAAACCAAGTCCTGATGACATCAGCAAAGTAAAGACCAAAGACCTGAGTGAATCCGACAGCAGGATCAAGTGTTTTGATAAGTAAGTGACCAGGAGGGGGTAATAATAACTCCCCCACTGGACACCAACGTAGTCTGACTCCACAATTGTGTGGGTTACCCTGAGGGTGACAGTCAGTGAAGAGCAGAAGACAGGAGAAGAAGAAGACGATGGTGTACAGGACTGGCAATGAACTGATGGGACCCGAGACCTGAGGGTGATAGCATGAGATTGGTGATAGCATTATGTTATTAGCTGAGGCCCTATTGTTTATAATGTCTGAGGTTTATAATTATAATGTGTGTAAATATGCCACGGTGCTGCAAATTACAATCTGAGGAGTTTTATGTGAAGGTGTGAGGTGAAGGTCACTGTGCTGCCCATGACCTGTCATATCTGCAGGGGTAAAGTCCCATTAGGACAGTAAGTGACAGTGCGACAATTATTACTGTTAATAAAAATGTAGACCGGATTAATATATATATATATATATATTACAACCAGCAGTGGTTTGTAGATTATATCAAGACAACCATCCTGTATCCAGAGGAGAATAGGGAAAGTTAGGACCACTCCGACACCTTGGAAGTCCAGGTACAAAGGGGGGTTACTCATCAGGAGTAGCTCGTCTCAAGCTGGTGAAGAAATCCAAAACCCCTACCCGCCTGGTTCGAGTGGTCAGTGGTAGGTTGCTAGGCAAGACTCAGGGATAGAGTAATAATATTTTTAGGGGGGACTGTCAGGGATCATTACTATGTATATTGTCTGAAAAATATTATCCTCACATATATGTATATACATTTCAGTTCTTTGTGTAATATACTGATATATATAACAAGTTCTTTGTTCATGTCGGACACACCTATGGAAGACACCGCCCCCTGGAATGCAAAGAGGAGTGTGCAGAAGAATGTATAGCAAAAGTTACAGCAGAAGAGCCAATGGAATTCAAGCAAGTCACACATCTATAGGGAGGGGCATGTGTCTTCTCTGTGTGTGTTTCTTTGTTCTGAATAAAGTTCAGTCCCTCCTGGCTGACATTGAAGCTGTACCTCAGACATTTGTGTGGTGTACTTCTCTCCAGGCATGCCTTCAGCTTTCAATTTACAGAGGTGGTTATTCGGTGTGAAATGCGGACCTGACAGAGTCAATGAATAACGGCTCCAATTACGGCCAAAGAAGTGACAGGTCACTTCTTTGACGCGGGCGTCTATTTACGCGCCGTCATTTGACAGCGGCGCGTAAATTACGCCTCGTGTGAACAGACAAACGTCTGCCCATTGCTTTCAATGGGCAGATGTTTGTCAGCGCTATTGAGGCGCTATTTTCGGACGTAATTCGGGGCAAAAACGCCCGAATTACGTCCGTAAATAGGCCGTGTGAACATACCCTAAGTCAGGGAAGGCCAGTAGCAGGAGTAGGGCTACAGGTTCCAGGCAGGAAAACCATAGGAACGGGCACAGGCGTGATTAGGAACAGAGCTGGGATCAAAAAGTACAAAGTCCCGGGAGCAACAAAATAGTTGGCACAAAAATGTCTCAGATGTGCACACAGATAAGGAAAATCTTGAAAGTAAAATGAATGCTCAGCAGAATGTAGGGCTATGAGGTAATAGGTAAGGCCGGATTCACACAAGCGTGTGCGTTTTGCGTGCGCAAAAATGCAGCATTTTGCGCGCGCAGAAAAGTCCACAAAAGCTCTGTGTGTCAGCAGCATATGATGCGTGGCTGCGTGAATTCCGCGCAGCCGCCATCATTATGACACTCGCGTGGTGCTTTTCTGTTTTCATTCATAGTTTTGACTACTATAGCGCGAATCACGCGCGGCACACGGAAGTGCGTCCGAGTGCCGTGCGCGGTTTTCACGCACCCATTGACTTCAATGGGTGCGTGATGCACGAAAAACAGGCAAATATAGGACATGGGGAATAAAAAAAGAGTTCCAGATCAAAATAACACAGGCATGAGCTCAGTATAGTCAGTACGGTGCCAACCAGGGAGGAAAAACTAGTATATTAAAGGCATGAAAAGACAAAGAAAAGGGAAAAAATTAAATAAGAGAAGAAAGAAAAACAGAAAGGAAAAGGTGAGAATAACCTCTGGAAAAACAGGCACTCGGCTCAGCACAATTATAGAAAAAAATATCACATTTATTAGCAAAATTAGTTAAAAGAAACAAAGTAGCACGAATTGCAGTCCCTTGTATAAACAACAAAATGAAACACAAAAAACAAACACATACATAAATTTACAAACATAAAAAACGTCACATACCCGGCCGGGTCATAAGTAAATTAGCCCACATATAAGAGCATGTAAATTATGCTCAAAGCACAATGCATTTAATTGCAACCAAGTTTAAAGCACAAAGTGTCAAAGTGTAGTCATACAAGAATACTTAGTAGAAGTTTAAGCACATATGACTCATGCAAGTGTGGGACTAAATGTAATCCCATACAGTGAAGGGAAAAAGCAGAGGGTAATGATCCAGCTGGTGCGTATCATGTAAGCACAAATGTCTGTTTAGCTGTGGCTGTTTAGTGAAAGTTCGTACGGCTCAGACGGTGATCAGTCAAACAAATCGACATTGACAGACATTAAGCGTTAACCACAGAAGGGCACTGGTTGTTGTAAAGTAGCCTCAATAACATGTGGAAAAGATTAAACAGCAGCATATATTCATCACTTCATTACTACGTGGAGAGGTTTTTAACTGCAGTATATATTTATCGCTGTCAAGTGCGTCGTTTTTCACCGGCAAGTTTAGCTGTGTGATTGGGATGAGGATCGTTCGTCCTAGTCCGATGTCTCCTTCTCCAACTTGTGGAGGGGATGTAATAGGAATCCCAGTAACAGCCAGCTGATCAGCAGGTTTAGACCATACGGAGCCCTGCAGAGCACATCATATGCAGCCTCGCTCAGACCACGCTTGTATTCAAACAGTGTGCTGGATCAATCCACGTACTCCCAGCATGTGACGTCAGGACACAGACACTACGCTGACGCGTTTCGTCACCACGTGACTTCGTCAGAGCGTGCATACAGACAATAGGATTGGTCATCTATTTGAGCAGGTCGGTAACCAATCAAAGATTCGTGTCGATATTGCTCAGTCCAAGTTAACCCCAAATGCACTGAATTGCTTCAGGTAAGTGTATGCATTCATTTTTCATGTTGGGAAAAAAAATAAAAAATAAAAAATAAAAAAAAATAATATATATATATATAAAAATATAAATATATATCTGACTGGATATCTAAATAGTATAAAGTAAATTTAAATAATAGTATATTTTTTTAATAAATAAAAAATAATAATATATATAAAAATATATTATAGAAAAAGAGAAAAAAAAGGGGGGAGAAGGAAGAAAAAGAGGAGACAAGAGGGGGGGGGGGGGAGGAGAAAGGGGGATGGGGCCTGGGCTCCAGGAGCCGAATCACACACTGGATACAGTCGTGCGAATTGGGTCCTGGAGCCAAAGTCTATAGGACATGTCGTGAGTTTTACGCAGCACACATACGCTGTGTGAAAATCACTGACAGTCTGAACGACGCCATTGACTAACATAGGTCCGTGCGACGCGCGTGAAAATCACGCGCGTAGCACGGACGTATTATACATTCGTCTGAATAAGCCCTAACAGTGATTTTACTAGAAAAAACCTCTATGCAGCTCAAGGTAATTTTCTTTGTCACAGTGATGATCGCTACCAAAATGAACCAGCCCTAAAAATGGCCTTTGTATACGATCATCCTACCTATTCAAAAGTTCACTAAAGGACCTTGGTCATAATTTAAATGTCCCTCCTCAGATGGCATTTATAAACGATGATCATAAGGGCATGACCACACATGGCGGAATTCCTCCGCAACTGTCCGCATCAATGCCGCACAGAATCTGCGTTGCAGATTCTGCAGCGGATCTGCACAAAATGTGCAGAAAATTGATGCGGACTGGCTGCTGCGGACTGCAGGAAAAGTGCTTCTCTTCTCCCTATTCAGTGCAGGATAGAGAGAAGGGACAGCACTTTCCCTAGTGAAAGTCAAAGAAATTCATACTTACCGCCCGTTGTCTTGGTGACGCGTCCCTCTTTCGGCATCCGGCCCGACCTCCCTGGATGACGCACCAGTCCATGTGACCGCTGCAGCCTGTGCTTGGCCTGTGATTGGCTGCAGCCGTCACTTACACTGAAACGTCATCCTGGGAGGCCGGACTGGAGACAGACGCAGGGAGTTCTCGGTAAGTATGAACTTATATTTTTTTTTTACAGATACATGTATATTGAGATCGGTAGTCACTGTCCCGGGTGCAGAAACAGTTACTGCCGATCGCGTAACTCTTTCAGCACCCTGGACAGTGACTATTTACAGACGTCTCCTAGCAACGCTCCCGTCATTACGGGAGCCCCATTGACTTCCTCAGTCTGGCTGTAGACCTAAAAATACATAGGTCCAGCCAGAATGAAGAAATGTCATGGTAGTAAAAACAATACGCTCCGCAGCACACATAAGATCTGCGGACTTCATTGCGGAATTTTGACTCTCCATTGAAGTCAATGGAGAAATTCCGCCATGAGTCCGCAACCAGTCCGCCACTGCTCCGCAACAGACAGAGCATGCTGCGGACACCAAATTCCGCTCCGCAGCCTATGCTCCGCAGCGGAATTGTACGCATCGTGTAAACGAACACTGCTAAATTAAAGTGAAAGTCAATGGAGAAACGGCTCCGCTGCGGATTAACGCTGCGGAGTGTCCGCAGCGGAATTTAAGTGAAATTCCGCCATGTGTGAACCCGCCCTTAAAATCCAATACATCGCTAAGGGCCTATCGACTATGCTATTGATTCCGTCCAAAAAATGGAAACCTTACGGACGGAGACAAAGGAAACCTTTCGCAACGGAAGCATTACCATTGAAATCAATAGTAATGCAAACAGAAGATATGCTTTCCGTCTGCCTTTCTGTTGATGGGTTTCTCAGACGGAAAGGTCTAGCAGAACTAGTGGCGTAACTATAGGGGTCGCAGCGGTCGAAATTGCGACCGGGCCCCCGAAGCCAGGGGGGATCGCGGCTCCCCGCACCACATCAATCAAAAGGGCCCCTGTTACTATAATAACTGACAGTACTTACCCCCCCTCTTTCCGGAGCTGCCGCCGAAGAGTAGGGTAAGTTTAATATTACTGTCTTGCTGAAACTGATGGGTCGGGGTCCGACGCCCGGGACCCCTACCAATCAGCTGTTTTGAAGGCGGTGCAGCTGCTCGTACGAGCGCTACTTCCCCTTCATTCCGTCACTTTCTCACACTGAATTGCCGACACGGATGTGTCAGCGAATCAGAGTGAGCAAATGAAGGAAATGAAGGGGAAGCAGCGCTTGTAAGAGCGCTGCTCCCCCTTCAAAACAGCTGATTGTCGGGGGTCCCGGGCGTCGGACCTCGACCCATCAGCTATTGATGACCTGTCCTGAGGATAGGCTATCAATGTTTAGGGACTGCAAAACCCCTTTTAAGCCTATCACGTGGTAGGCTTAGATACAGGGCCCCAGCAGACAGAATCTTATAATGTATAGGATTACTGTCTGCTGGACCCTGTATCTAAGCCTACCTTAGGTTTAGATACAGGGTCCAACAAACAATATCACACATGCACATGGGCCCTGTATCTAAGGCCCTGTTCACATTGCCCTTCCGTTGAGGAGTTCGGTGCTTTCTGTCAGGTTAACCTGTCAACGGAAAGGCAAACGGAAACCTTAGCTTCTGTTTCCATTACCATTGATCTCAATGGTTACGGAAACTTATCTAATGGTTTCCGTTTGTCACTGTTGTGAATGGGTTCCGTTGTTTTGGCGGAATCAATAGCGCAGTCGACAATGCAAAACAACGGAATCCTGTCACAATGGTGTCAAAGGAAACCTTTAGCAATGTTTCTGTCACCATTGAGATCAATGGTGAGGGAAACGGAAGCTGAAGTTTCAGTTTGCCTTTCTGTTGAGGGGTTAATCCGACAGAACCCCTCAACGGAAGGGCAGCGTTGATGTGAACAGGCCCTTACTAATATTTTTTTTGTGTTTTTTACAGGTTCGGTCATTGGACTACGTCGGATTCGAGGACTACTGCGATGACGGCTTTTTTATTCTCATTAAAATGGTTAATGAGGGTTGTGTGGGTTTTTTTTATTTCACTAAATCTATTTTTTCTATGTCTTTGTATTTTTTTTAAACTTTATCGCTACTGCCTAACTAATGGCCACTAACTGATTGACAGCGTCCATTACTCAGGAGAGGCTTAGTGTTAGCCGGTAAAAAGGCTAACACTAACCCCCATTATTACCCCGGTACCCATCGCCACCAGGGGTGCCGGGAAGAGCCGGGTACGATCCAGTACCCGACCATCTGCAGTGATTCTAGGGTGCTGGGGCGGCCGCAGGCTGGTATTATCAGGCTGGGACAGGCCAAAAACTGGCCCTTCCCACTATGGTAATGCTAGCCTGCTGCTGCTGTGTTGTATTGGTCTGGTTATGAAAAATGGGGGGACCCTATGTCATTTAAAAAAAAAAAATTATAAGAATTGGAAAGCACGATGTGGGTTCCCCCATTTTTATAACCAGACAAATACAACACAGCAGCCTTGCATTACCAGGGTGGAAAGGGCCATTGTTTTTGGGCTTCTCCAGCATAATAATACCAGCCTGCGGCCACCCCAGTGCCCCTCCGTCACTACAGATAGTCGGGTACTGGATCGTACCCGGCTCTTCCCAGTACCCCTGGTGGTGGTGGGTACCAGGGTAATAATGAAGGTTAGTGTTAGGGTATGTTCACACGCAGTGTTTTCAGGCATAATTTGGGCGTTTTACGCTTCGAATTACGCCTGAAAAAACGGCTGCATTACGCTTACAAACATCTGCCCATTGCTTGCAATGGGGATTTATGATGTTCTGTTCCCACGAGCCTTTATTTTACGCATCGCTGTCAAAATACGGCGCGTAAAATGACGGCTCGTCAAAAGAAGTGCAGGACACTTCTTGGGATGTTTTTAGAGCCGTTTTTTATAGACTCTATTGAAAACAGCTCCAAAAACGGCCGTAAAAAACGCTGCGAAAACGCAGCGAAAAACCGAGTGGCTCCAAAAACTTCTGAAAATAAGGAGCTGTTTTCCCTTGAAAACAGCTCCGTATTTTCAGACGCTTTTTGTTAAGCGTGTGAACATACCCTTAGCCTCTTCATGTCTAACATTAAGCCTCGCCTTAGTAATGGATGCAGTCAATCAGACAGCGGCAATTACTAAGGTGGTAGCAATAAAGTTTTAAAAAATACAGACATATATAAAATATTTTATCGAAATAAAAATCCCACACAATCCTTGTTATCAATTTTATGGAGAGTAAAAAAAATGCAGTTATAGAAGTAGTCCTCAAATCTATAGAAGTCCAACAACCGAACTTGTAAAAAAACACAAACACAAAAATAATTAGTAAGACATAAAAAAGCAAAACAATTCTTATACTTACCTTTCCTGGGTAAAGTCACAATGTCAGCGAGCTAAACTCTATATCTAATCCTAGCCATAGCTATAGGGTTGTATTGCTATAGATATGCTGTCTCATATATGTGTATATATATATATATATATATATATATATATATATATATATATATATACACACAGGTAAAGACAAGAAAAAGAGGCAGCACTCCAAAGTTGATTTCAAGCAGCTGAGATGTTGCATCATACTGTTTGCACAGAAATTTAATTTTGGGTTTTCATTAATTGTTAGGCTGGATTCACACGAGCACATTAGGTCCGTAAAGGACGGAACGTATTTCGGTCGCAAGTCCCGGACCGAACACACTGCAGGGAGCCGGGCTCCTAGCATCATAGTTATGTACGACGCTAGGAGTCCCTGCCTCTCCGTGGAACTCCTGTCCCGTACTGAAAACATGATTACAGTATGGGACAGTTGTCCTGCAGAGAGGCAGGGACTCCTAACGTCGTACATAACTAACAGCACGTAAAAAAACGCTCTGTAAAAAGAAGCAGCATGTCACTTCTTGAGCCGTTTTTGGAGCTGTTTTCCATTGTGTCAATGGAAAAACAGCTACAAAAACGGCTACAAAAAAACGCCTCAAAAAAACGTTTTCAGCTTAAAAAACGGGTGAAAATAAGAGACTGTTTTCTATGAAAACACCTCTGTCATTTTCGGCCGTTTTTGTGTGAACATACCCTTATAGAAAAACCTATGGGAAAAAACGTAAGCAAAAACGCCACACCCCAGAGCATGCTGCGTTTAAAAAAAAATGAAACGCCACTGACCACAAATATGTAACAAAAACGCAGTGTATGCATTTTGTATTTGACTATAGACTTCTTTGTAACATTTGGTTGCCATAAGAAAAAACGCACAAAAAAAAAAATTGCTGTTAAAAACGGCACGAGCAATGCATAAAAATGCTGAGTGTGAATTCCGCCTAAACAGCGGTCTTTTCCAGGAACAGTCATGACTGGGACCCTCCGCTTGTCTGTAGCTCTGCTGCATCGCTCTCCTATGAGGACTGACAGGACTGTCTATGAGGGACATGCTGGATATTTTTATGAGGCGCAGCATAGAAATGGGGATGGATAATTGTATTAATAATTATGATTTATTTACCTGATACACGTGGGGGGGATGAGGGGGCGACATTTCTGACTGGAAGTGGAGATATCTCTACATTTCCAGCAGCTTTCACTTTCCTTTTATATTCCGGGAAGCGAGGTTTCCAGAGACGGGACGCCTGTTACCCATACACATAAATCAGTGCGAAAAAGGACAAACACATGCAGGACGGCGCAGGGGGTTTCCACGGGACCTCTATACTCGTGGGTGTCGGCATTCATATCTCACTCTGGAGTTTAAAACACCGTTGAAAAGCATCTCAGCCGCATGTGAGCAATGCACAGCAGAAAGGACGCAGTGTGTGAATTCTGATCTACGCCAGATACACCTAGGGTAAGTGAGGAGGACGCAGGGTCTGCTCTGGGCTCTATTCAGACTCCTGCTTGCGCTATACACTGAATTTTAGCCTCTATAGATAAATGTTCAGGTTTGCTCTTTTTTTCTGGTTTTCATCATGTTGGACTTGCTCCTTGAGGACTCCGGACCTGCTGTGATTGTCTAATCTGTTGTGACAAGAATTGTCCATGTAGTGGAAATGAGAAGGCAATGTGTTGTGTGGCAGAAGGTTCATCTGCTTTATCTGAAGGAATCCGTAGTTTACTTTCTTCTATAGGTGGATCTAGGACCTGATAAAAGTAACTAAACTGTAGTGACATCATCCACTTTTATTTTTTAACCTCAGTATGTCACGCTGCTGTGGTCTGCCACGTAATTGTCAATGTAAATTATTATGTCCCATTAGTTAGAGATATTTGTATTTTATATTCCGCTGAGCGCCCTGCACCTTCGACTGTGATCGGCGCTCCTTGCTAGGCTGGAGACGTCTCGTAGACGTTCCATTCGAGTCGTCGTCGGCCGGGAGAAGAGCGCCGATCAGAGCCGAAGGTTCAGGGCGCTCAGCTGAGGGTTTCTGTACCCCCACTTCGGCAACTATGGGGCTCTTAGCACCCAGACCCCCACCGATCAAAACTTCTGACATGTCCCTATGACACTTTAAACAGGTCTCTTATGAATTAGTTTGTAAACTTTGTTCCTTTGCTTCACAAGAATATCTGACGAGCTCCACCTTAAGGCCTCATTCACACGACAGGGTTTCCCGGCCGGGTGCCGGCCGTTCATAAATCGGCCGGCACCCGGCTGCATTAGGAATAATAGACCCCTAATGGGGCTATTCACACGACCGATTTTTTGACGGCCGGGAAAACCGGCCGTCAAAAAATAGGACATGCTCTATTTTAAAGTCTATTAGAAGTCTATGGGGCCGGGTAATACACGGCCATCACCGGAATGTGTCCCGAGTGATGGCCGGGTTTTCCGTGGCTTGCGCTCTATCTCCTCCTCCTCACAGCGCAGAGTGCATGTGAGGAGGAGGAGTTGATGCCATTCAGACGAATGGCTGTACACTGTGTGGCAGGGCCGGGGTGTACAGCAGGTGGAGGGAGCGCTGCGCTGGCTTCCTTCCCCTGCTTGTTTTAAAAGCGCCCTGGCCCGGCGACACCTTCCATGGCGCCGCTAGCAGCTGCTACTGCTGTAGCGACGCCACTATAGCAGAGCAGGGAGGTATCTCCCAGCTCTTATATGTGCTAGCTCCATTTTAGCTCCCTGAAGGAGCAGAATCCCCGTGTGTTCGGGGATTCCGCTCCTGGACAGAGTGCTTGATGTCTCTGTCCATATCTGGGCAGTGACATCAGGGGAAACTCCTGAAGCGGAATCCCCGAACACATGGGGATTCCCCTTCAGGAGTTGCCGCTGATGTCACTGTCCAGATCTGCACGGCCCGGAACGGATGCAAAAATAATGCAAACCGGCCGGGAAAAATGGCTGATTTTACCGGCCGATACTCGGGCTCGGGCGGGACCCGGTCAAGTGAATCCCGCCTCAGTTAAATATTCCCATTAGCGCCGATCTTTTCATTAGAGTGTATATGCAGCAATAACAATAAAAAAATTATTACCTATCTATATCTCATACGGCATATGGTATCTAAGGAAACACTTCCAAAATAATGGCAAACATATAGTTATGCTCTGGTCCAGGGCCAATTCTAGCTTTTCTGCTGCCTGAGGCGAAAATTGAAATAGCGCCCCCCTGATTTTGAATGACATACCTGATACGTTCCCATTAAATATAGAATGAATTAAAAACAATTCTATCTGCCCTGCAATTTTGTTATTATAAATATATCCTATATAATTACAGCTCCATAACTAAGCTCATACCTATATACAGCCCCAGAACCAAGGTCATACCTATATACAGCCCCAGAACCAAGCTCATACATATATACAGCAACAGAACCAAGCTCAGTACATGAATACAACACCAGAACCATGCTCAGTACATAAATACAGCCCCAGAGCCAAGCTCAGTACATAAATACAGCATCAGAACCAAGCTCAATCCATATATACAACACCTGAACAAAGCTCAATACATATATACAGCACCGGAACCTAGCTCAGTACATATATAGAACACCAGAACAAAGCTCAGTACATATATACAGCACCAGAACAAAACTCAGTACATATATACAGCACCAGAACCAAGCTCAGTACATAAATACACTGAAGTGATATATGAGTAAAATATAAGTTTATTTAGATAACTCTCTAAAAACAGGGGTACAATCACCACTGTGACAAAAGCCCCACCGTGTGTATTTAAAAACGTATTACACAGTAAACTACTGAGTCCTGATACCATTGCGAACCCTCTATGACTCACTATGTTTATAACAGATATCAAACCGGAATCAGCATATAACCATGGGCATAACAGTAGTATAAACCTTGAAACACACTAGAGCCCGCGATAACCGCACCTGGAACTCCCAGTGTTAAAGGATACAATAATTCACACTGTCCCCAATGCTACAATTCCTCACTAACCCGACCCTACGCGTTTCTTGTACTTATCATCAGGGGTCTGCATTTGGTCACTCTGGCCGGGATGCCAGCGATATTAATTCAACAGCAGGTATTCTGCTGTACACCACGGAAGCATGCTCGCATTGATATCAGCGGCATGCCTCACTCCGGGACTCTGAGTCATAATAAACAGTAAACTCCTCCCCCCGTCCTCGGCAGCGTTCTGCAAATCAGCCAATCCCACTCACTCCCCCGGAATTCGTGACGCCTGTCCATGTGACCCCTGGCCATCAGCTGACAGCCAGGAATCAACATCGACCGGATCAGGCCGAACGCGCAGGCGCAGTGGAGACCGCAGTCGCGTCACCCATGCTGCACAAGACCCTAGGTAAAGGAAGGAATCCAACGATTTTTTGATTAAATGGATAAATATTACGGATCAGCTCCTGCCCGCAACTAGACAGCCATAAAACACCTAGCCAAAAAAGTACATATTGTATAGAAAATTGAATAATAATATATGTGTCTACCACGCTTTACGATTTATGAAAAATTCCTTGAAAAGGACCATGTCTGTCAAACCTAGACTAGAGGGAGATGTAACTGTGGCCACATGACACAATGACCACACATAGGCAGCCCTAGCACGGATATCCTATTTAAATAAAGCAGGCATAATTGGTCTGCTCATTTAAACCATCTGGTTGTACACATGACAATTTATAAATCCACTGGGCTTCTTTTCGCAGAATGAGGTTATCCCAGTCGTCGTCTCCCCCCCCCCCCCCCCGTTTTGGAGGCCTTATGAGTTCAATAGCCTGGAATTTTAAACATTCTGCTTTACCCTGGTGTTTGGCATGTACATGTTTGGATATGGAAGTGTCTCTTGAGTGAACAATGTCACCAACATGCTCTCGAATCCGGCGCCTAAACTGCCGTATCGTTTTGCCCACATAGTTCAGGGGACATGGACATGTGATCAAATAAACCACCCCTGCTGTTTTGCAATTAACAAAATCTCGGATTTCATATTCCACCTTGGTGGTATCACTTTGAAATTTGTTTCCTCTCTGAATGAAATCACAAGATTTGCAACTGCCACATCTATGTGTACCCGGTATCTGTCTATCCATCCATGTGCCTTTAGGTGTAATGGGGTCAAAACAACTCTGCATGACCCTATCCCTGATGTTTTTGCCTCTGCGAAAAGTAACTGAGGGCCACTGTGTGATCTGATCTGCCAAATCTGTATCAGCACTGAGAATGCACCAGTACCTTTTCAAGATTTGCATAATTTCACTTTGTTTGGAATCATACGTGCCAATGAGTCTCGTAACTCTCTCTTCCTTACGTTGTCTAGGGACAAGAAGACTTTGCCTATCTGCATCTCTCGCTCCCTTATAGGCCTTCCTGATTACTCCCATAGGAAAACTTCTATCCTTCAGTCTACCCGTGAGCTCTTGCGCCTGTCTTTCGAAGTCCTCCATCGAGCTACAGTTCCGGCGTACTCGCATGAACTGGCCCTTAGGAATACCACGCTTGAGGGGATAAGGGTGGCAGCAATTCCATTGAAGGAAACTGTTGGTTGCTGTTTCCTTGCGGTGTACTTTAGTACAAATTGTACCTTCAGCTGTTTTGGTGATTTTAAGGTCTAGAAAGGACAGTTCCTGATTACTGATCTCGCTTGTAAACCTTAGCCCCAAAGCATTAATATTAAGGGCTGCTACAAAGCTGTTGAATTCCTCCACTGATGAATTCCAGAACAGTAACACGTCATCGATATATCTGATCCAGATCCCTATCGATGAAGTCCACTTAGCAAACCTATCCCCAAAAACAATAGTCTCCTCCCATCAGCCAAGAAATAAATTTGCATAGGTGGGAGCCGTAGGACTTCCCATTGCAGTACCACATTGCTGGTGAAAGATCCTATCTTCGAAGATGAACACATTCTTCTCCAGCACAAAATGTAGTAACTGTAAGACAAGCTGATTATGAGCCGTATATTGAGTACCCCTAGATCTGAGGAAATATTCAACCGCATCACAACCGAGTAAATGTGGAATAGAAGAGTATAGGGCCTCTACATCTAGACTAGCCAACAGTGTGTTATGATCCAATGTGATGCCCTCAATTTGTTTCAGGACATCCATAGTATCACGTACATATGATGCAAGACCCAATACAAACGGACGCAACACCTGATCTATATATGTGCTCACGTTCTGGGTTAAATTGTTGATGCCTGAAACAATAGGTCTGCCACGTAAGGGAGGATACCCTTTGTGGATTTTGGGCAGGCTATAAAAACATGCCATGGTGGGAAATTGTGGATACAAGAAATTAAATTCACTAGCACTGATCAAAGACCTGCTCTTAGCATCACGCAAAATGCTCAAAAGCTCCTTTTTAAACAGTGCTGTGGGGTTATCTTTTAAAGGGAATGTGTTGCCAGAAAAACATGTTTTTTTTTTAAAAATTAAACATTTAGTGTGTGGGTGATTAAACATTGTTCAAATTTTTTTTATTTTTTTCGCGAGTCAGGAAATATTATAAATTTTTTCTAATTTATAATACTACCCATTTTTGGTCACTAGATGGAGCTAGTTCCCAAAATTGCAGCATTGCAACATTGGGTTAAAAGCCCTCGCTCTAGTGAGCTCTCAGCATTCCCCCCTCCTTTATCCTGGCTAGTGCCGGGATAAACGAGGGGTTTGAAAGGTTTAACCTCCTACACTGTGTGTCGCCATTTTTTGAGGTAACCCACAGTGTAGTAGGTTTACATACAGTATTAAACACACACAAACACTAACATACATTGAAATCTCTTACCTGCTCCTGCCGCCGCGGCTCCCTCCGGCCCGTCCGCTCCCTTTGCTGCCGCTGTTCCATGTGCACAAGTCCGGAAGCCGCGACCGGAAGTAGTAATATTACTGTCCGGCCGCGACTTCCGGTCCACAGGAAAATGGCGCCGGACGGCGCCAATTTCGAATAGGACTGTGTGGGAGCGGCGCATGCGCAGTTCCCACACAGACGCCGTACACGGCAGTCAATGGGACAGGAGCCGTTCACAGTCCCTATGGGACTGTGGCTGCCGTATTCCATGTCTGTGTGTGTCGTTAATCGACACACACAGAAATGGAACAAAAAATGGCAGCCCCCATAGGGAAGAAAAAGTGTAAAAATAAGAAACAGTAAAACACAAACACACAAATGAATATAAACGTTTTTATTAAAGCACTAACATCTTTAACATATAAAAAATTTATTTGTGATGACACTGTTCCTTTAAGATGGTATAACAGTCAGGATTGAGCAAAATGTCTTCACACATTTTCTTATAGTCATCCCTGCTCATAACCACGATGTTCCCACCCTTGTCGGATGCTTTTAAAACGATGTTTCTTTTTTTCTCCAAAGTAGTCAGAGCTAGGCGTTCAGACCAAGACAAATTGTTGTCAATGCCCCTCATATCCTGACTTAAAGAGGCTCTGTCACCAGATTTTGCAGCCCCTATCTGCTATTGCAGCAGATCGGCGCTGCAATGTAGATTACAGTAACGTTTTTATTTTTAAAAAACAAGCATTTTTGGCCAAGTTATGACCATTTTTGTAGTTATGCAAATGAGGCTTGCAAAAGTCCAAGTGGGTGTGTTTAAAAGTAAAAGTCCAAGTGGGCGTGTATTATGTGCGTACATCGGGGCGTGTTTACTACTTTTACTAGCTGGGCGTTCTGATGAGAAGTATCATCCACTTCTCTTCAGAACGCCCAGCTTCTGGCAGTGCAGATCTGTGACGTCACTCACAGGTCCTGCATCGTGTCGGACACATCGGCACCAGAGGCTACAGATGATTCTGCAGCAGCATCGGCGTTTGCAGGTAAGTAGCTACATCGACTTACCTGCTAACGCCGATGCTGCTGCAGAATCAACTGAAGCCTCTTGTGCCGATGTGTCCGACACGATGCAGGACCTGTGAGTGACGTCACAGATCTGCACTGCCAGAAGCTGGGCGTTCTGAAGAGAAGTGGATGATACTTCTCATCAGAACGCCCAGCTAGTAAAAGTATTAAAAACGCCCCGATGTACGCACATAATACACGCCCACTTGGACTTTTACTTTTAAACACACCCACTTGGACTTTTGCAAGCCTCATTTGCATAACTACAAAAATGGCCATAACTTGGCCAAAAATGCTCGTTTTTTAAAAATAAAAACGTTACTGTAATCTACATTGCAGCGCCTATCTGCTGCAATAGCAGATAGGGGCTGCAAAATCTGGTGACAGAGCCTCTTTAACCCCTTAATGACCGGGCATGTTTGTACCTTAATGACCAAGCCAGATTTGTCAAATCTGGTATGTCTGACTTTATCAGAGAATAACTCTGTGAAAGTTTTGAATATCCAAGTAATTCTGACATTGTTTTTTCGTCACATGTTGTACTTTATTTTAGTGGTAAAAGTAGACTGATACAATTTGCGGAAATTAATTAAAAAATAGAAAAATGGAAGAAATTTTGTAAAAATTACCATTTTCCCCTATTTTTAACTGCAATATGTCACATATGTACACACATACTGTACAATTTTTTTAATTAAATATATATTTCTATCTCTTTACTCTATTTTGGCAGCACTTTTGAAAAAATAAAATAAATTTTCAGCAATTTAGAGGACTTACAAATTGAATAATAATTTTATAAATTTTGAAGTACATTTTGTTTTCCTGCACCAAGCCAGGTTTTCAGATTGATGGAAACCCCCATAAATGACCCCATTTAGAAAACTAGACCCCTTAAGGTATTTACCTAAGGGTATAGTAAGTATTTTGACCCCACAGTTTTTTGCTAAATTTAATACATAGCAGGTGAAAAAAAAAAAAATTTCACTTTTTTTCATAAAAGTATCAGTTTGAAGACCAATTTCTTTGTAAAGCGACCATGAGAATGAAGAAACACACCACAAAATCTATCACCCTGTTTCTCCTGTTTTCAAAAATACCAACATTGTGGCCCTAATGCGCTGCCTGGACACACGGCAGGACCCAAAAAGAAGGGAGCACCCGGAGGCTTTCAGGACTCATATTTTGCTTGAAAATGTTTTAGGCCCCACTGTACATTTGGAGAGGCTTTGAGCTGCCAGAACGATAGAAACTCCCCATAAACGACCCCATTTAGAAAACTAGACCCCATAACGTAATTATTTAGGTGTATAGTAAGTGTTTTGACCCCACAGTTCTTTGCTAAATTTAATGCATATCAGGTGAAAAAAAAATAATTTCACTTTTTTCATAAAAGTATTAGTTTGAAGACCGATTTCTTTGTAAAGCGAACATGAAAATGAAAAAACACACCCCAAAATCTATCACCCTCTTTCTCCTGTTTTCAAAAATACCCACATTGTGGCCCTAATGCGCTGCCTGGACACACGGCAGGACCCAAAAGGAAGGGAACACCCGGAGGCTTTCAGGACTCATATTTTGCTTGAAAATGTTTTAGGCCCCACTGTACATTTGGAGAGGCTTTGAGCTGCCAGAACGATAGAAACTCCCCATAAACGACCCCATTTAGAAAACTAGACCCCATAACGTAATTATTTAGGTGTATAGTAAGTGTTTTGACCCCACAGTTCTTTGCTAAATTGAATGCATATCAGGTGAAAAAAAAATAATTTCACTTTTTTCATAAAAGTATTAGTTTGAAGACCGATTTCTTTGTAAAGCGAACATGAAAATGAAGAAACACACCCCAAAATCTATCACCCTCTTTCTCCTGTTTTCAAAAATACCCACATTGTGGCCCTAATGCGTTGTTTGGACACACGGCAGGGCCTCAAAGGAAAGGAGCACCCGGAGGCTTTCAGGACTCATATTTTGCTTGAAAATGTTTTAGGCCCCACTGTACATTTGGAGAAGCTTTGAGCTGCCAGAACGATAGAAACTCCCCATAAACGACCCCATTTCGAAAACTAGACCCCTTAAGGTATTTATCTAGGGGTATAGTTAGCATTTTGACCACACAGGTTTTTCGCTAAATATATTGGAATTAGTCTGTAAAAATTAAAATGTACTTTTTTTCTGAAACAATATAGAAATTTTTATTATTTACAAGGAATAACGAAGAAAATTCACCCCAACATTTGTAAAGCAATGTCTCCCGATTATGACAATACCCCAAATGTGGTAATAAACTGCTGTTTGGACCCACAGCAGGGCTCAGAAGGGAAGGAGCGCCATTTGGATTTATGATTTTGCTGGAATGGTTTTCGGTGCCATGTCGAATTTGCAATGCACTGGAGGGACCAAAACAGTGGAAAGCCACCAAAAGTGACCCCATTTTGGAAAAACCTTCAAGGAATTTTTCTAGGGGTATAGTGAGCATTTACACCCCACGGGTCTTTTGCAGAGTTTATTGGAATTAGGGCGCGAAAATTAATATCAACATTTTTTCCAATAAAATGTTGCATTTTCTCATTTTCACAAGGGATAAAGGAGGAAAAAAACAACCATTTTTTATAAAGCAATTTCTCCCGAGTACGGAAATACCCCACATGTGGTCAAAAGTTTTTTTCATTAGAAATGAATTAACCCTTTCAGGACTGATCCATTTTTTGCTTTCATATTTTAGATTTTCACTCCCCGCTTTCCAAGAGCCATAACTTTTTTATTTTTCCATCAATAGAGCGGTGTGAGAGCTTATTTCTTGCGGGAGGAGCTGCAGTTTTTTTGGTACCATTTTTTGGTACATAAAAAGTGATTCAAAAGTTGTATTACATTTTTTTTTTAGAGCGAAGGTGACAGAAAAAAAAAAATAGCGATTTTGGCGGTTTCAATTATTACATTTTTTTTAAGGTGTTCACTGTGCAAATTAAATATTGGTATATTGTAATAGTTCGGACTTTTACGGACGTAGCGATACCAATTTTGTTCATTTTTTTTACATTACTTTAGAAGAAAAATGCGAAAAGGTGTTTTGTTTTTTTAACTTTAAAAAAAATAATTCTCACTACTAATAACTATAATTCTTCTACACATTTTATTATTCAATCCCCTTAGGGGACTTGATCCAGCGATCATTGGATCGCTGGTACAATATACTGCAATACTAATGTATTGCAGTATATTGTTATTCTTACAGGCTTCTGTAACAGAGCGATCGCTGTTCCTG
This sequence comes from Rhinoderma darwinii, assembly GCF_050947455.1. Lineage (NCBI taxonomy): Eukaryota > Metazoa > Chordata > Amphibia > Anura > Rhinodermatidae > Rhinoderma > Rhinoderma darwinii. Next base: position 47,734,696 of record NC_134696.1, on the reverse strand, counting down.
TCCGTTAGTACCGAGGGGGCCTGCTGTAATACACAGCCGACACCCGCAGAGCATGGAGCGGGCTCAGCACGTGAGTCGGCTCCATACATCACCCCCGCACCATGACGGGCAATTAAGTCATAGTGCGCAAAGGGCTTAATGCGCAGCGGATGGTTCAAAGTGAAAATTGCAATTTTCCACTGATACGCCATTTTAGTGCATAATATGTTGTGCTCAGTTTGTGCCACAGAAGACAAATACCTCATAAAACGTTAAGCGGGTTCTCTCGGGTATGGCGACGCCATATGTGTGGGCGCAAACTGCTGCTTGGGCACGCTGCAGACCTCAGAAGGGAGGGACGCCATTTTGCTTTTGGAGCGCAGATTTTGCTTGGTAGTAGTTCTGTTTTGGGTTTCGTTGGTATTTCAGTTTATAATGTGGGGGGCATGTGTAATCTGTGCGGAGAACATCAGGGCATAATAAGAGGGTATGATAATGGGGTAAATAAATAATATTTCATAGATATGTGGCCGGTGTCGCACTGATAAATGGCGCCCGATCTTATCCGCTTTTGGACACTCTGCACATTTTGCATCGCCATATTCTCAAATCCAGAACTTTTTTATTTTTTCACCACCGGAGCCCTGTTAGGGCTTATTTGTTGCGGGACAATCTGTAGTTTTCATTGGTACCATTTTGGGGTACATGCGATTTTTTATTTATTTATTTATTTATTTTTTTTTATCACTTTTTATTCAATTTTTTTGCAATCCTGAGCAAAAAACAGGAATTCTGTTTTTTAGGTTTTCTTTTTGCGGCGCTCACCGTACGCTATAGGTGACATTTTTACTTTATTCTGCGGGTCGGTATGATTACGGCGATACTATATGTATATAGGTTTGGTCCTTTTTTTTAGCGTTTGCGCAATAAAATGACTTATTTATAAAAAAAAAAATGTCTGTGTCACCATATTCAGAGAGGCATCATTTTTTAATTTTTTAGTCAAAAAAGCTGTGTAAGGGCTTGTTTTTTGCGGGACGGATAGAAGTTTTTATTGGTACTACTTTTGGGTACATGCGACTTTTTGATCACTTTTTATTCTTTATTTAGGGAGCGGTGGTGACAAAAAAAATTGTGATTCTGTCGTAGTTTTTTATTGATTTTTTTTGGGGTGTTCATTGTGCGGGAAAAATAACATTATAGTTTTATAGTTGGGTTCGTTACGAACGCGGTGATACCACATATGTGTACTTTTTTAACGTGTTCATTTTTTTTCTATAATAAAAGTCTTATTATAGGAAAAAAAGCATTTAGTGTTTATAGAACTTATATCTTTTATTTTTACACTTTTTTTAAAACATTTTTATTACTTTTTATTACTTTTTTAACTTGTCCCACTAGGGGACACTTAGTCTTGCAGCTCTGATCGCTGCTAGAGTACATTACACTACACACGTAGTGTAATGTACTCTAACTGTCATTGTGACGTGACTGTCACACTGACAGGAAGCAGAGGAGGAACGGCCGGAGGCTGTTCCTCCGAGGCTTCCGTACATGGCAACCCGGAGGTCATTATCTGACCTCCGATTGCCGTGACAAGAATCGGTAGCCCCCACGATCACTTCGTGGGGGCTGCTGATGTGCTTCAAACCACTTAAATGCGGCGACGGCAATCCGTCGCCGCACTTAAGGGGTTAACTGCCGAAAGCAGCGGCGATGGTCCGCTGTTCGGCGAGACTGATGTCTCAGCTGTCTAGGACAGCTGTCAGCGCGCGTCTGTCACTCTGTGTTTACACAGAGTGACAGTTTGAAATGCGGACGAAAATGAACGTCATGGTGCGGGAACTAGCAGCCGACCAGGACGTGCATTTTCGTCCTTGGTCGTTAAGGAGTTAAAGCCTTAATCTCATCTCCCACCATGTCAACAAATAAATCCACATTAGTAAAATCTCCCAAAGGTGGCAGCTTCCTACTTTTGGTTTTTAGATTCGTAAAGGGGCCTAGACCTGGGGCTCTACTTGATTCTTCAAGCAAACCTTCCAAGGCTTCCAGGCCTTCCAAATCAGACTCTTCTAGGCCCATTTCTATACATTTTTTGCGGTTATGATGTTTGAAAAATTTTATCCATTTAAGTTAGCGGGCAAACAGATTTAGGTCCTTTATCCAAGTAAATGAATCAAATTTTACTGTGGGGACAAATGAAAGCCCCTTCTCTAATAACATGGTCTCGGATGCACTTAGGTTGTATTCAGATAGATTGATAATTTGTAACCTATCCGTGCCTTTTCCCTTCACTAATCCTTTTGTCCCCTCAGCATATAGCGGGAAATGGGGGGATTGTTGGATAAAAAATTACTGCCACTATTGGAAGAAGCTCTTGCACGACCTCTATTCCGACCTCTGGCACCTCCCCTAAATTTCTGTCTTCCACCACCAGTCCCAAAGAAAGGGCCCACTCTTTCTGAGTCAGTTGTTTCACTCTCAGATGTCGATGGATCAGATTCTCTTAGACCCCTATTGGACTGTTGTTGCTGCTGTTGTTGTTGGTTAACAAAATCATAAGCTTTTTTCTCCCTAAATTCCTGTAGATCTCTCTGGAATTGGAAGTGCTTACGCTCTTTTAGATTATTAGTAAACCTCTCTAGAGATTGTTGTAGGATTTTATCTTTTTTATCAAAGCCAGGGGTGTCAACCAAAGTTTTAACTATCTCAATTTCTTTTTTTAGTTCAACACTAATATGGTCAAACTGGATAATCTCTTCCTCAACTAAGATTTGCATAAGTCTCAATGAGCTACCCGTGTAGCAGCCCTTAATATTAATGCTTTGGGGCTAAGGTTTACAAGCGAGATCAGTAATCAGAAACTGTCCTTTCTGGACCTTAAAATCACCAAAACAGCTGAAGGTACAATTTGTACTAAAGTACACCGCAAGGAAACAGCAACCAACAGTTTCCTTCAATGGAATAGCTGCCACCCTTATCCCCTCAAGCGTGGTATTCCTAAGGGCCAGTTCATGCGAGTACGCCGGAACTGTAGCTCGATGGAGGACTTCGAAAGACAGGCGCAAGAGCTCACGGGTAGACTGAAGGATAGAAGTTTTCCTATGGGAGTAATCAGGAAGGCCTATAAGGGAGCGAGAGATGCAGATAGGCAAAGTCTTCTTGTCCCTAGACAACGTAAGGAAGAGAGAGTTACGAGACTCATTGGCACGTATGATTCCAAACAAAGTGAAATTATGCAAATCTTGAAAAGGTACTGGTGCATTCTCAGTGCTGATACAGATTTGGCAGATCAGATCACACAGTGGCTCTCAGTTACTTTTCGCAGAGCCAAAAACATCAGGGATAGGGTCATGCAGAGTTGTTTTGACCCCATTACACCTAAAGCCACATGGATGGATAGACAGATACCGGGTACACATAGTTGTGGCAGATGTGATTTCATTCAGAGAGGAAACAAATTTCAAAGTGATACCACCAAGGTGGAATATGAAATCCGAGATTTTGTTAATTGCAAAACAGCAGGGGTGGTTTATTTGATCACATGTCCATGTCCCCTGAACTATGTGGGCAAAACGATACGGCAGTTTAGGCGCCGGATTCGAGAGCATGTTGGTGACATTGTTCACTCAAGAGACACTTCCATATCCAAACATGTACATGCCAAACACCAGGGTAAAGCAGAATGTTTAAAATTCCAGGCTATTGAACTCATAAGGCCTCCAAAACGGGGGGGGGGGGGGGGGACGGGGGACTGGGATAACCTCATTCTGCGAAAAGAAGCCCAGTGGATTTATAAATTGTCATGTGTACAACCAGATGGTTTAAATGAGCAGACCAATTATGCCTGCTTTATTTAAATAGGATATCCGTGCTAGGGCTGCCTATGTGTGGTCATTGTGTCATGTGGCCACAGTTACATCTCCCTCTAGTCTAGGTTTGACAGACATGGTCCTTTTCAAGGAATTTTTCATAAATCGTAAAGCGTGGTAGACATATATTATTATTCAATTTTCTATACAATATGTACTTTTTTGGCTAGGTGTTTTATGGCTGTCTAGTTGCGGGCAGGAGCTGATCCGTAATATTTATCCATTTAATCAAAAAATCGTTGGATTCCTTCCTTTACCTAGGGTCTTGTGCAGCATGGGTGACGCGACTGCGGTCTCCACTGCGCCTGCGCGTTCGGCCTGATGCGGTCGATGTTGATTCCTGGCTGTCAGCTGATGGCCAGGGGTCACATGGACAGGCGTCACGAATTCCGGGGGAGTGAGTGGGATTGGCTGATTTGCAGAACGCTGCCGAGGACGGGGGGAGGAGTTTACTGTTTATTATGACTCAGAGTCCCGGAGTGAGGCATGCCGCTGATATCAATGCGAGCATGCTTCCGTGGTGTACAGCAGAATACCTGCTGTTGAATTAATATCGCTGGCATCCCGGCCAGAGTGACCAAGTGCAGACCCCTGATGATAAGTACAAGAAACGCGTAGGGTCGGGTTAGTGAGGAATTGTAGCATTGGGGACAGTGTGAATTATTGTATCCTTTAACACTGGGAGTTCCAGGTGCGGTTATCGCGGGCTCTAGTGTGTTTCAAGGTTTATACTACTGTTATGCCCATGGTTATATGCTGATTCCGGTTTGATATCTGTTATAAACATACTGAGTCATAGAGGGTTCGCAATGGTATCAGGACTCAGTAGTTTACTGTTTAATACGTTTTTAAATACACACGGTGGGGCTTTTGTCACAGTGGTGATTGTACCCCTGTTTTTAGAGAGTTATCTAAATAAACTTTTATATTTTACTCATATATCACTTCAGTGAATCCCAAAAATTTTCCTATATTGTGGGAGCACAATTTTGTTGTATCAGTTATACAGTGAATCAGTACATAAATACAGCACCAGAACCAAGCTCAGTACATACATACAGCACCAGAACAGAGCTCAGTACATCTATACAGCACCAGTACTAATCTCAATACATAAATACAGCACCAGAATCCCATAGAGCCCCCTGTAGATAGTGCCCCCATAGATCCCCCTGTAGATAGCCCCTGTAGATAGTGCCCCACATATAGCCTACCCCTGTAGATAGTGCCCCACATATAGCCTACCCCTTTAGATAGTGCCCCACATATAGCCCACCCCTGTAGATAGTGTCCCACATATAGCCCACCCCTGTAGATAGTGCCCCACATATAGCACGCCCCTGTAGATAGTGCCCCACATATAGCACGCCCCTGTAGATAGTGCCCCACATATAGCACGCCCCTGTAGATAGTGCCCCACATAGAGTGCCCCCTGTAGATAGTGCCCCACATATAGCACCCCCTGTAGATAGTGCCAAACATATAGCGCTCCCTGTGAGAAAGAGCCCCCCCTGTAGATAATGACATTCACACTTTTATTAGAAAAAAAAACCTTTACATATTCACCTGATCCCGATCCCGCCCCGTCCTATGGCAATGCAGGCATGCTCTCTTCTTAAGTTTGCCCTGCTAATCAGCGCCTTTCAATGACGCAATGACATCATCGCGCCGCTTGCGTCATTGAAAGGTGCTGAATTGCCGGGCACATTCCGTGCCCGGCCATTCAGCGCTTATGCATGTAATTGTATCTGGTTCCTATAGATGCAGGTACAATTCTAGTCCAGGAGGGGGTGGCGGTGGCTGGTTTCAGTGGCGCCGCCGCCCACTCAGAGAATCAGCAGGCTGCCGCCTGAGGAGAGAAGCTCGTCTCGCCTCATGGACGGTGCAGCCCTGCTCTGGTCACATCTACCTTGGAGGCCTGGCTTGGAACTTTCATTGCAGATTCTTTCATTTTTACTGGACAAAATAGCGCAGCATGTATCTCTTTTTTGTCTGGCAAAATGACGGAAACCATGACGGAACCCATTAAAATCAACAAGTTCTGTTGGGCACCGCCAGTTTTCGTCATGCGACGGACCTGACGCTTCAGTTTTTCTCATTATTCTGCTCCTATGAATAAACAAAGTAACGGAAAACCTAGCACAGATTGCAACATAGTCTAAGAGTCCTTTTAGCCAATATTGGCCGTAAAAACAAGCGCCGATCAATGAGACTGCTCATTTACTCCTTTCCCAATGAGCTATGTATGGGCACGAGAGATTGTTACTACGATCGCTTGTCCCCATACATTTCTATCATGTCTGCAGCACATCTCCCTGTTTGCACAGGAATATGTTCTGCCGACAATGGTAATATTTTGTGCTGCGAAGACGATACGATCACTCGATGAACGAGTGTTTGCTGATCATCAGCTGATCGTTGCCATGTTTACACAGGCCTTAAGAGTCTACATTACTAGATGTACTTAATCCACTCAAAATAAACAATGAATGGTAAATTACTGCAAGCAGAGATCTTTACAACCATGAGAAGTTGATACGAAAAGTTGTATAACTCTTTATCATACAAACAATTACTTTTATTTTCTGAAAGCGGAACACCTCTTTAAAACCCTTCTTACCCCGCGCTGTAAGGGTTAGTCCACACGGTGCGTCGTTGACGCGGTTTTGTAGCGTTTGAAAACCGCGTTCGGTCAATTGCATGCTTTTTTTGTCTCTGTAATGCTGCAGTTCTGTTGCATTTTTAAAGGAAATAATTGATGGACATAGTTTTCACCTGTATTGGAGTTTGTTAGGTGTTTCCTGTATATAGTTCATTACAAGGCATTGCAGAACTGTTAGGGTATGTGCACACGTAGTGACCAAAAACGTCTGAAAATCCAGAGCTGTTTTCAAGGGAAAACAGCCCCTGATTTGCAGACGTTTTTTGAGCAACTCGCGTTTTTCGCGCCGTTTTTACATTTTTGGAGCGGTTTTCATTGGAGTCTATGAGAAAACAGCTTCAAAAACGTCCAAAGAAGTGTCCTGCACTTCTTTTGACGAGGCTGTATTTTTACGCGTCGTCGTTTGACAGCTGTCAAACGACGACGCGTAAATGACAGGTCGTCTGCACAGTACGTCGGCAAACCCATTCAAATGAATGGGCAGATGTTTGCCGACGTATTGTAGCCCTATTTTCAGACGTAAAACGAGGCATAATACGCCTCGTTTACGTCTGAAAATAGGTCGTGTGAACCCAGCCTTAGGCTTCATGCCCACTTCAGTCTTTTTCTTCAGGGTGCTAGCCGTTTTTCTGACGGCTAGCACCCTGACCCATTTATTTCAATGGTGCCATGCACACTTCCGTTTTTTTGACGGTCCCGTTGCTCCGTTCCGACAAAAGTAGAGCATGTCCTACTTTGGTCCGAGATTCCGTGATTGTGAGGCCCATGCATGTCAATGGGTCCGTCGAAAAAACTGAATGCACACGGAAGGCATCCGTCTGCCGTCCGTGTGTGACGGAGCCGTTGCCTAGCAACGGCTGGGCGGGCAGATGTACATTACAGATATTACACTAATCGGCAGCACTGATAGAAGAGGCTGCTGATAAAAATTAAAATAAAAAGCAGTTCATAGGTACCCCGGTCATTGTCTTGGTGACGAGTCCCTCTTCTTCCTCCAGTCCGACCTTCCTGTATGACGCGGCAGTCCATATGGCGCTTCAGCCTGTGATTGACTGCAGTGGTGACATGGGATTAAACGTCATCCCAGGAGGCCGGACAGGAGGAAAATGCAGGGAGTTCTGGGTAAGTATGAACTGATTTTTTTATTTCATTCAAATTGTATTTTGCGAGCGCCGAGCATGGTCATTCTTCAGCGCTAGACACTGTCCAGGGTGCTGGAAGAGTTACCGCCGATCACTGCAGCCCATTAACTCTTTCAGCACACTGTAGAGTGACTAGCGCTGAACAACCATGCTCTTTCAGCACCCTGGACAGTACCATGCTCAGCGCTCGGAAACGGAAACACGGAGTGCACACGGAACCCACACGGCCGCTGAAACGCGCACACGGATCTGTCAAAAACGGCCGATAAAATGGTGAAGGAAGTGTGCACTTAGGCCTTAGCAAAAACGCAAGCAATTCAGCAACAACTTTGGCAGCGCGTGTATTAACTGCATGCGGTCGGACATTATGAAGATGCAGTTAACTGCACAAAAACACATTGTAATATAATAGCAGCCGTCTGTCCATAACAAACATTTCACCATTGACTTCTATTGAAAAATGACTTGCTGCAGTTTAAAAACGCAACATAAACGCACCGTGACCGCACCATGTGGCCTTACCCTGAATGTAGGGCATGGGTGGGTGGCCCTTAATGCGAACCGTTGTGCCAACATACAGCTGACACAATGCTGCAAGAGCCGGGATCCGAGCTAGCTGTGATCCTGGCTGTTTAACCCTGAGGGTATGTTCACACGTCTTAACAAATTACATCTGAAATTACGGAGCTGTTTTCAGGCGAAAACAGCTCCTGAATTTCAGACGTTTCAAGTACTCACGTTTTTAGCGGCGTCCATTACGGACGTAATTGGAGCTGTTTTTCAATGGAGTCAATGAAAAACGTCTCCAAAAACGTCCAAAGAAGTGACATGCACTTCTTTGACGCGGGCGTCTTTTTACGCCCCGTCTTTTGACAGCGACGCATAAATTTACACCTTGTCTGAACAGAACATCGTGAAACCCATTACAAGCAATGGGCAGCGGTTTGCAGGCATAATGGAGCCGTCTTTTCAGGCATAATTAGAGGCGTAAAACGCCCGAATTACGTCTGAAAATAGGCCGTGTGAACATACCCTTAGGCTCTATTCACACGACACGGTCTGGGAGTCAGCCGATAAAAATGTCAGTTTTGGTCTGGACGTTTTGCATCCGTTTTGCATTTGTTGCGGGCCATGTTTTTGTTTGTACCCGTTTTGCATCAGTTTTTCAGTGTCCATTTTAAAAGCGGTTGAATTTCATTTGACGAGTTTTTGGGTCCCAACCAACTAAAAACAACTCTCACAGGAAGCTCACATGATCGCCCAGTCACCATTTTCTCTTGCTTTGAGAGTATAGAGCGCTATGTCTGATCCATCAGCTTCTTTGCATTGGTTTCTGGCTTTTTCTCTGATATTTTTTACTTTCTACCATGTCCTTAAAAACCATTTCACCGTGTACTGCAGCTTTGGCTGATTTATCGCCAATTCAGACAGCAATCGCAGATGTTGATAGTAGGGTTGTCACGATACGAAAATTTGGAGTTTGATACCGATACTTCGTGCAGTATTGCGATTCTCGATACCAAAATGATACTTTGCCAATAATAATTTTAAAAAAGTTCTTCCATTTACTGATGTGAGAAACATGGTGTGATGAATTTTTAAACTCCATGTGCCTCACATTAATAGTAATTAACCCCATCATGTTTCAATGGACAACATTGAGTTAATGTGTGAGGTACATGATGGGGTTAATAACTATTAATGTGGGGCACATGGAGGTACTAAGTTCATAACACCTCGTGCCTCACATTAATAAGTGAAAGAAAGCATTTTTTTTTTTAGAACGTACACATCATAGGCAGTTGTTAGGACATACCTCAGTATGCCCTAACCGGAAATATGGTTAGACAGCCTTGGAGTGCTTCGATGGAACCTAGGCTGTCTGCCCATATATGGTATGTCCCTCGATCGTGTCACAGGGATTCCCTATGATGCGATCTAAGGGTTATCCCCTTCTCATTTTCTCCTTGAATGCCCCGGTCAGCTTTGACCGCAGCATTCAAGGGAATAGCAGCAGAGATGAGAGGTTTCAATGATCTCCGTTGTTAGAGCGGGGCTGCAGCTATGTAATACAGCCATTGCCCCGCTCCTGACAAGTGCACGCGTGCAGTCAGCACTAATTATAGTAATTGCACTAATGAGCAGCAGCTCCGAACCTTGAAAGCAGAAAACATGGGGATGCTTTGCAGTGTGCCCACCATGTTCTCTGTCTTCAGCGTCGGCACTCATTAGTGCAGCACATTATGCTGACCGCGCGCACACTTGTCAGGAGCGGGGCAATGGCTGTATTACACAGCCGCAGCCCCGTTCTAACTAAATTCATGTGTTACAATACTAAGCTGTGCGGCCACACAGCTTAGTATCGAAATACATGAATTAACGGTATTGAACCGTTTGAGGTTGCACAGTATCAAAATAGTATCGATATTTCATGCATCGTGCAAACCTAGTTGATACCCTCTGCATACCTCCCTACCGTCCCGGATTCATCAGATTCGGGGCAGTTACAGTTGAACCCAATTCTGAAGCAGGGAACCATCAGGACTCCCCGGGCACAGCACTACTTTAAGCGTTGTGCTTGTGGTAGCCCTTGACATCACTGTCCATACATGGACAGTGACGTCAGTGGCTACCCCTTGAGTGGAATCCCGGTTGCCGATGATCTGGCCGGGGATTCCACTCCTAGAGGAAACCCCTGAGGTCACTGTCCATATATTGACATTGAGGCAGCACTCCAAACAGATGTCGTCAGAAAGTGGATTTATTCTCCTATCGGTGCAGTAAACAGTGCAACGTTTCAGATTCTCAATGCAGCCTTTGTCAAGCATTGAGCAGCTGAAACGTTGTACTGTTTATTGCACTGATGGGAGAATAAATCCACTTTTCTGACGACATCTGTTTGGAGTGCTGCCTCTCTTTTCTACTTCTTGTTTGGACATTGTGGGATTTAAAAGTCAGATCCCTGGAAGTCTGCACCCAACTGGGCCCTGGAGGGTTCTTTTGTTCTGCTGCGCTGCTCACACTCTGTTTCCATATATGGACATTGACGTCAGGGGCACCTCCTGGAGCGGAATCCCCGGGCTATTCACTGGCTGGGAATTCCACTTCTTGAGGGAGTCCCAGTGGCGCTATTTTCAAGGGGGGGGGGGGGTTGGCTCTATCTACATTGACATTATGGCACTATATAGGGGCACTATTTACAGGGAACACTGGCTTAAAAGAAAAAAATTGGTTGTCCCTCTTTGTGATACTTGAAAGTTGGGAGGTATGCCTCTGTAGATAGTGCCACACAGCCCCCTGTAGATAGTGCCAGCCAGCCCCCTTGTAGGTAGTGCCACAGCCCCCTTGTAGATAGCACTCCGTGGACGGCACCCCCTGTAGATAGTGCCATCTACGGAAAGTGCTATTCAGGGACTACTCCTGGAGCAGAATCCCCGGCCAGAGGGATTCCGCTCCTACAGGGAGCTACAGTGGCACTATCTAGAGGGGGGGGCATTTCCTGGGGGTGGGGTGACATATACAGGGGTGTGCTATCTACAAGGGGGCTGTGACACTACCTACAGCAAAAAAAATCTCCTCACATGCACTTCTATGGGAGCCGTGCGGCGGTGAGAATGGCGCAAAATAGGGCATGTTCCATCTTTTGATGGCTCGGTTTACCGGGCCATCAAAAGATCGGCCGTATGAATAGCCCCATTTGGGGTCTATTGTTTATACTACGGCCTTTTAATAGCGTGTGAATAGCGCCTTAAGGTCAGTTCACACAGATTTTTTTTTGCAGGTAGAAGCAAAAAACGCAGCGAAAAACGCTTTCTCTGCCACCTATTCATTTCAATGGGAGGTTAGAGACGGAACCATGGCAAGAAAGAGCATGCCGCTTTTTCTTTCCACGAGCGGCTAAAACCCGCTCCGGGACAAAAAACGCCTCGGCCTCCCATTGAAATCAATGGTATGTGGTTTCGGACATTTTTTTGGCGCTGTTTCCGATGTGGTTTCCACGTCAAAATCGGCACCAAAAAAACTTTGTGTGAACTGACCCTAAGGCCCTGATTACACAGAGTATTTTGCAGGCAGAAAAATTTTTGAAGTAATTTTGAGACAGATTTTGACCTGCCTGCACCTTCCTTCTGCGGTTTTCGCAGCGTTTTTTGGGCGGGTAAGAAACTCCGCAAAAAGTGCTTTTTCTGCCTCTCATTGATTTTAATGGGAGGTCAGAGGCGGAACCGCGTCTAGAAAAAACATGACGCTGCTTTTCCCTGCGAGCGGCTAAAAGCCGCCTGGCAAAAAAACTGTCTCGGCCTCCCATTGAAATCAATGGGAGGCGGTATTGAACATTTTTTGGGGCTGATTTCAATGCGGTTTCCGCATCAAAATAGATGTCTCCGTTAATAGCAAGCACAGCATCTAAGTTTTTAGACAGAGGGAGAGGCACTAATTAACCCATTGGTGCCGATGGAATTCTATGGCAACCGAGGGCCTAACAAAGGGCCTCAGAAAGGCAAAGGTAGGGCCTAATCGGATGCATGAAAGCTTTAACTGACAGCACACAGGTTACTGCAATGCAGAACTATTGCAGTTTATTATACAAGTGATCGCATAGTGGGACTGAAAAAATAGATAAAAAATAAATAGTATAAAAACATTTTTTTTCTGTAAAATGTATCTCTCTATGGCTAAAAGGGTAAAAATTTGAAAAAACGACACTTATTTGGTATCGCCACGTCCGTAAACTATACAATGTGTCACAATATTTATCCCATACAGTGAACGGTGGAAAAAGCAATTTTTAAAAATAATGCCAGAATTGCTGGGGTTTTCATTCCGCTTCAGCATCCAAAAAACAGACTAGTCACAAAGTTGTGTGTACACCAAAATGGTACTAATAAGTTGCGTGAGAGCTTTATTTTTTATTGTGGGACGAGCTGTCGTTTTTAGGCTGAGTTCACACGAGCACATTAACGTCCGTAATGGACGGACGTATTTCGGGCGGAAGTCCCGGACCGAACTCAGTGCAGGGAGCCCGGCTCCTAGCATCATAGTTATGTACGACGCTAGGAGTCCCTGCCTCTCCATGGAACTACTGTCCCGTACTGAAAACATGATTACAGTACGGGACAGTTGTCCTGCAGGGAGCCCGGCTCCTAGCATCATAGTTATGTACGATGCTAGGAGTCCCTGCCTCTCTGCAGGACAACTGTCCCGTACTGTAATCATGTTTTCAGTACGGGACAGTAGTTCCACGGAGAGGCAGGGACTCCTAGCATCGTACATAACTATGATGCTAGGAGCCCGGCTCCCTGCACTGAGTTCGGTCCGGGACTTCCGCCCGAAATACGTCCGTCCATTACGGACGTCAATGTGCTCTTGTGAACTCAGCCTAAAAACGACAGCTCGTCCCACAATAAAAAATAAAGCTCTCACGCAACTTTGTTGGCTAATAAATAAAGATGTTATGGGTCTCAGAATATGGCAACGCAAAAATATATATATATTTTTTAAATAAAGTGTTTTTATTGTCCAAAAGTAGTAAAACATAAATAAACTATATAAATTTGATATCGCTGTAATCGTACTGATTTATAGAATAAAGTTAACATGTTATCTATCCCGCTTTGTGAACACCGTAAAAATAAAACTTATACGTCTCTGAATCATAAAAAAGTTATGTTTTTTGTAATGCGACGATAAAAAAACGAAAAAAATTGCTGCCTCCTTTAGGCGAAAACTGTCTGCGTCCTCTATCTTCCTTAACAAATAGATATTTTTGGCATCTTAAACTGCATCAAAAAACGCTTCTAAAAACACCAGTGTTATTAAAATGTAACATGCATTTTTTTATTGTGTTTCTTTTTCATTTTGAGTCCATTTGTACATGCTTTCTTTCTAGTGTTTTTGCAGTCTTAGGCTATGTTCACACGCTGTGTTTTCAGGCGTTTTTCATGGCAGAAAAGCCTCAAAAAACGCCTGAAAAAGCGGAAGCTGAATGCCTTCAAACATCTGCCCATTAATTTAAATGGGAAAAACGGCGTTTCCTTCAGACTTGGTGTTTTTTATGTGGCTGTTTGAAAAAACTGCGTGGAAAAAATTGCCCCGTAAAAAGAAATGCATGTCACTTCCTGAGCCGTTTTTGTAGCCAATTTTTCATTGTGTCAATAGAAAAACAGCTCCAAAAATGGCTCCAAAAACCGCATAAAAAAACGTTTGATGCTTTAAAACAACTGAAAATCAGAGGCTGTTTTCCCTTGAAAACAGCTCCGTATTTTACAGCCATTTTTACTTTAGCGTGTGAACATAGCCTAATAGTGAAGACTATAGGAAAAAAGTGCATTGTAGTAGTATAGTATAGTACTACCAATTCATAATATTTTAAATGAAAATACTACTAATTATAAGTTGCATTACTTCGAGTAGCGTGAATAGAGTCCTATGGGCTCCAGGGCTAATTTTGTACCTGCCCCCCCCCCCCTCTGCTTGTTGTTCGGAAGTGCGGGACCCAGTGGCGTTGCGAGTCCCAAACACAACATAGCTATAAGACAATTTTCTATGTATGATAATATACCTCTAAATTATACAGTCATAAAGTTACCACATAATACCACTATACGAGGAGCAAATATCAACATTCTGTTCCTGTTACAATTGTACCAAACCACGACCACAACATGACCACAAATTACCACTAAATAGTGACTGAATAATACTACCATATTGTTCTGCTACTGAGTAATTTCTCCACACCGTAACCACATATTACCACCACAAAGTGACTGAATAATACCACCATACTGTTAGGCCCAATGCACACGACCGTAAAAATCCTCCAAAATTGCAGACCGTAATTACGGTCCGCAATTATGGACCCATTCACTTCTATTGACCGCGGACACCTTTCGTATAATTGCGGAAAGGTGTCTGGGCCGTAGAAATGTTCAGAAAATTATGGAACATGTTTGTTCTTTTGCTTTTACTGGCCGTGCTCCCACACTGTACGGGAGCACAAGTCAAAAACGCGAGTGGCTGCCAGCGGCCGGCCGTGCCCGTAATCGTGGGCCGCATGGGGCCCTACTGAATAGTATCACTACATCATGACCACATATTACCACCACATAGTGACTGAGTAATGCCACCATACTGTTACTGAATAATACAGCCACACCATGACCACATATTACCACCACATAGTGAGTGAATAATACCCCCATACTGTTACTAAATAATACCGCCACACCATAACTACATAGTGACTGAATAATACCCCCATACTGTTACTGAATAATACCTCCACACCATAACCACATAGTGACTGAATAATACCCCCATACAGTTACTGAATAATACCACCACACCATAACCACATAGTGACTGAATAATACCCCCATACTGTTACTTAATAATACAGCCACACAATGACCACATATTACCACCACATAGTGACTGAATAATACCACCATACTGTTACTGAATAATATCTCCACACCATGACCACATATTACCACCACATAGTGACTGAATAATACCACCATACTGTTACTGAATAAACACTATACAAAGACCAATATTACCAGCATACAGTGACTATATAGTGGTAGATACCACTCTAACACAGGGGCACTTCACAACATATAACTAAATACAGTACAGTTACATCCAGTGTCTCTCACAGATGACATCTTCCCTGATTGGAGTCGTTCACATTTCTTTTTCTTCCTCATCCGAGCCAAACCGACATGACGACTTCTAGTCACTATGCGCCTCTGCAGAATTTACAGCACAGATAACTTTGGCTCATTGATTTTCCAGGACCCTCCCCACTAGGGCTGGGCAATTAATTTAATAATAATAAAAAAACAACGAAATTCAGCTCCTATCTGTTTTATCAATTATTTTTACCTCCTCAGTCAAGCCAGGGTCAATAAGTGAAAGCGGTCAATCAGGTAAATAGCAGAAATAGCAGAGCCAGGAAACCAGACAATCACAGGCAAGGAACATGCTGCAAGTGAGGGTATAAATAGACCAAGGGCGGGAGCTAGAACCGTCAGGCCAGGCTGTGATAGGTTCTCCCTCTCCTCAGCCTGCCAGCCTGAGTGGTAACAGATCGCGTCACTCTAGCAGACCTTGGAGCTGATGAAGGCTGATTAACCCCGGGCGTCGACACAGAACCTGTGTCTGGCAAGCCCTTTACAGCAAGTCTATGAAATTGCTGCACAAGCAATTTCCCAAAGACAGCTGGAGACTGTCTGAATCAAGCGTGCAGATAAATCAGCTACCTCAATTCCAACACCACTCTGGTCAGCAGAGTCTAAAGCAGGTTGGATTTGGCTGCATAGAACCCAGGTTGCTTTTACAGAATACGGTGTTGGACAGGAGGTGCAACTGCAGGCAATACCAGAACGGATAACCAGACAAGCCAGAGGGGTAATCACCAAGCAGAGTACAAAACCAGGAGATACTAAAAATCCAAATTGCAAAACAGAAGAATACCAGGAGTAGCTGAGGTAAAAACCAACTGAGAGCAGAATGTCCAAATCAGTGAGCAGAGGGTAAATTCAAAGACAAAGCCGAGGTCCAGTTCAAAGAGTGCAAACAGTCAGGGTGATACAGGGAGTAACCAGGAGCTTGATCAGACACATGAATACACAAGAAATCACAAGCAACAATGAGAAAACTGAACAGATTCAAATGCTCCACCCTTGGCCCTGATAGGAGCAGAATGAGGAATAGGAGTGGCCCTGCAACTCAAACCAGGGCAACCCAGAAGCATGACTAGTAGTGATGACAACCAAAAAGTGACAGAGGTTTCCCCACAGGTATATTATGTACATTAGTATACAATACACTCAGGGGATAAATATTAATTTTTGATGGCGTGGCATGCAAATAGGGGGTGTAGCATGCAAAAGGGGTGTGGTCTAAATAATCGTTCATTAATCGTAATCGAGGTTACATGTTGAATTAATCATGATTTTGATTTATGTCCTAATCGCCCAGCCCTACTCCCCACTTATTCTCAAACCGTAATAGTGCCCCCTTTAGGCCCCGCACTGCAATAGTGCTGCTATTAGTTCCCCACATAGTAATAGTCCACCCCACCAATCAGGAAAAATGTCCTTGTTGTGAATGAAGAATACCACCATACGGTACTGAATAATACCGCCACAACATGAGCACACATGGGTTCACAGGTGCCATAAAAAAAAATAAAAAAAAATAAATGCTAATAAGTAAGACACTAGAACCTTAAATGTGGATGAAATAAGGCTACAATATTTATTCTGGGTTATCTTAACATTTTAATAAATAACCAGAAATAAAATTTAAATGTATCAATAAAGATAAGGCAAAGATAAGTCACAAATTACTCAAGCCAAATAAGTCCATTAAAATAGCAGAATCACCTTGGTCCACCCATATTTAAATGGGCGACAATCCCACTATAAATACCACAACTACAATACACAAAGTTAATTTATATTGGGAGGGAGGGCGGAGCGCTGTTCCCCAGGTGACCAGGACAACGATTCTCCAGAGAGTCCAGGGTTATAAAGCAAATCTTCCTGACGAAAAACTGCTGGCCAATCACAGATGATCCACAGCTATCCTCCCATTGCTTCTAGAAAGATCCAGCATTTCCCCATTGCAACAGCATACCTGAGAGATAAACTTAGAACAGGTAAGTACCAAAAACCCACAGGGGAGAGAGAGAAACCATCAATATAAAATAGTAAGGAAAGGCATCGTGAACCCATGTGGCCACGTTGCCAATGGCACCATAGGCCTATACATTACCACCAGATAGTGACTGTGGTAGGCACCTATCTAATATATGGGGGGCACCTTACTACTGTGTAGAGTCACCTAACTACTTTATAGGGCTTATCTACAGTATGGGGATTGTATTGCAGTATATCGTGATTTTGACAGTCTCCTTTGAAGCTCTGCCGGAGGCAGAGCTTCAAAGGAGTACAAAGATGGCAGACCTGGGGGCCCCCAGGCTGCCATAACAACCATTGTAAACAGCCGATCATGCCGCGCGGGGGAGCGCGATGGCGTGTTTGAGGGGGCGCCCCCCTGATTCTAACAATTCAAATGCCGCGGTCGAGATTGACCATAGCATTTAAGGTGTTAAACGGGCGGAATCAAAGTGATCTTTGATTACGCCCGTTGCACTAAGGTGTCGGCTGTGTAGCAGAGCCGTCACCCGCTATTTAACACAGCCATCACCCGCTGCCGCGTACCAGTACGTGACCTGTTGTTAAGGGATTAAGTAAGTCGGAAAAATGTTCTGCTGCGAGTTCTTTTCAAAACTTACCAAAGAGTCGACCACTCCAGACTGACCGACACAGTAGCAACATCATCAATACCGGCGAACATCACGCGCCTCACCAAAGAGAAGCAGTTCCAGCCATCAAATTAGGGGTGAGTTAATTAAATGTTTGACCAAATATAGCAGGCAAATTTTTAAGTTGATATTTTTGTATGGCCCGCGAATGATGTTATAAATATCCAAATGGCCCTTGGCAGAAAAAAGTTCCCCAGGCAATTGAAACAGCAGATGGCGCTATACAAATCTTCTTAGTATAATATTTAGCCAAATATTTCTTTTTTTAAACAAGACCCTGTTCACGCGGCGCGCATTTGACACATGATTTAAGCTTTATATTGACATCAAAGGGAAAGCGCATTAGTAGTGCATATGTTGCGTTCCTTTACGCGCGCGTGTTTAAGATAAGCATCGTGTAAAAAAAAGAAGCGTCAGGTCAATTCTTTGGCACAGAAAATGCTCAGAAAGTGCCCCTAATTCCCATAGTCAATAGAAGTCCTAAAAAACGCGTAAAAAAAACGCCTGTAGTTTAAAAAGCGCTTTACAAAAACACTAGCGTTTTTTACACGTTTACACGCCGATTTTTTTTTTGAGCGCCGTGTGAACAAGGCCTATGTGTCAGTTCTAAAGATGCTTATGTTTAAGTGATTTAGTAAAACTATTTTTTTCGTGGGACAACTCAATTTAAGTATAAAGCATTAAAATGGAGCACATTTTGTCACAAATCCATGCCTGCTTATATTGTTTTACTGACAATAAATATCCCACAGAATAGAAATTTATTAAGAGGCATCCGCATTAATAAATTTGGCGCAAATCACGCCAACTATCTTCCTTACTGTGACCAGTGATACGCCAAGTCTTAGTAAATGTGGGTCAGTATGTTAGTATTATTTGGCGACTTTATGGCAGTATAATTTGGACAATATATAGCAGTATTATTTGGATATTACATAGCACTATTAGTTAGAAATTGTATTGCAGTATTATTTGGCCATTATATTATATAATAGTATTACTGGTATATAAACACTCTATGGGGTTTTCTTGACCTTTAACATTTTTATGATACTTTGGAATTTCAGGGAGGTCAACAATGTCACAAAACGATAGTGGTACAAGATATGGGGAGACCACAATTTCCTATTTCAGCACCTCTTTTCTCACATAATACACAAAAACACACGCACAATATGGAACACAAAGAGAATGGGATGTGGTCGTGAAACAGCTCCAGAACATTCAGCGACTTGGATGTGATAAATTATAAGCGAAACACTTTGAAACTAGGAATTTAAAAGAGTCCAGGCGATATCCCAACACCCTCCTGTCTACATTTTCAAGATTGTTGGCATCAGTCTTCAGTACTTTCTAAAACTGGAAGGAAAGGAATTTTTCAATATGTTTATTTCTGGCTATGGTAATACACGTCTATTAGAGCTAACACATTTTTAAAGGGGTCACACGATTATATGTTTTCTTTCTCTGTAAGATCACACAAAGCAAACCCATTTTTCAATTTCAATACACTGCTCCTGCTGTTACATACTTGCTATCACAACATCCACCTATGTTCAGTGCCAGTGGGCACACCGCCCGATCCTCTTGTCCGCAGAGTGATCGCTGACATTGTGCAGGCCAGTGAATAAGAATCAGCGCACATGAAGCGGCTGCTAGCACTGAATCAATTAGGTGGATGTGCAAATATCAGAGAAGCGGACGCCATTTTGTCATCTTCTCCTGCACCACCCAGTAACAAGCAGCCATTTTATTATCACCTGTGGTGTGAATGAAAGGAAACCTGCATTTTGGGGAAAAGAATAAAGGAATTAAAGGGGTTATCCCTTCTGTACTAAATGGTGCAGTTCAAACCTTGTGAATTGTTCCCGGAAGTCCTGGAGCTTTTCTAATAATGATGATGCTCCGGCACGGCCCCACGTGACTGAGCTCTTGCTTCATGTGCTGTTCGTGTACATGACCGCAAGGGGCTGTCACATTGCCTATTGCTTGACTCCCAAGCAGATCAGCAGCTAGCGCTTTGCTCGGGACTCCAGCTCTGCTCCCAACGTCCGTATTTGGTCAATTCAGGGGTTTCCTATCGTTGGAGTTCCCGAGCAGAGCATCAGCTGATGCTCTGCCTGGGGACTCCAGCACTTCGGCCCACGTCACTGTCACGGTCCATATATGAACAGTGACGTCGGCAGCAGTACTGGAGTCCCCGAGCAGAGCATAAGCTGATGCTCTCCCCGGGGACTCCAGCACTGCTGCCGACGTCATTGTCCATATATGGACAGTGACAGTGACGTTGGCAGAAGTGCTGGAGTCCCCAGGCAGAGCATCCACCTAGCCTGAATTGACCAAATATGGACGTCGGGAATACTGCTGGAGTCCCGAGGAAAGTGCTAGCTAATGCTCTTCTCGGGACTCAAACAATAGTCAATGTGACAGCCCCTTGCGGTCATGTTCACGAATAGCACATGAAGCAAGAGCTTAGTCACTTAGGGCCATGTCGGCGCATCATTAATTTAAACAAAACTACTGGACTTCCGGGAACACTTCACGAGATTTGAACGGCACCCTTTAGTACAGAATTTTTAATTAAAGTGTATTAGTAAGTTACTGTGTTTCACGTAACTATATTATTGCATTGCAATTTTTGGTACCCGGATAACCCTTTTAACGGCCCTGGTATGTAACATGATGCTAGTAGCTCAATTAATTATGAAAACTTGTCTGAAGTTTAAGGCCTCCTGCACAAATTGTGTATTTGCTGCAGATTTTCCATCCGTATTTCTGTGTGGAAATTCCACAGAGATTTACAGTAGCAACAAATCAGGATGAGATTTGAACAAACGCTGTGGAATTTCCTCACTGAAAATCCGGACAATAATTCCGCAGCCAATATGCAGCATGTTCAGGAGGCGTTAGGGCATGTTCAGACGTTGCAGAATTGCTGTGGAATTCTGCTGCAAACAGTCTTCAGTGGAAATCCGCAGCAGACTTTTTTCCATTAGGGCATGGCCAGACGTGTCGTATTTCTGTAGACACTGTCCGCCTCAATGCCACACATAATCTGCGTTGCAGATTCCGTTGCGCCTTTGCCTAAAATGTGCAGTAAATTGATACGGATTAGCCGTTGCGGATTCAGTCTGGCTATAGACCTCGAAACACATAGGTCCAGCCAGAATGATGAAATATCCTGTTCGTAAAACCAATCCGCAACGCAACACACATAACATCTGCGGATTTCATTGCAGAATTTTGAATCTCCATTGAAGTCAATGGAGAAATTCCGCAATAAGTCCGCAACAAGTCCGCAACAGCCAGTGTATGCTGCGGACACCAAATTCCACACCGCAGCCTATGGTCCGCAGCGGAGTTTTCCGCCACGTCTGCACGGACCTAACTAAAAAGGTGTGGAAACCAATGGAGAAACTGTCCGCTGCGGATTTACGCAGCGGACTGTCCGCAGCGGAATTCTAGAGCAATTCCGCCACGTCTGGCCATGCACTTATTTTCTATGGCTCTTTAGGTAACTTAGTGCAGACGTTGCGGAAAAAGCCATTGCAGAAAATAGGCTGCGGTGCAGAATTTTCATTCCGCAGCATGCATGGCCGCCAGTGGAGAAGCAGAGGATTTTCACTTCGGATTTCAGCCTTTGCAATGCAATGGTTGAAATCTGTGGCGAGTCTGCTGTAAAATCCGCAAAGTCTGAACAAACTGCCTAATATACAAATGTTGCTGTAGATTCGTTGCGTAATTGGCACGAATTTGCAGCAAAACCGGCAGTGGAAAACTTCTGCCACGTCTGAACACTGAACATGCCCTTAGGCTGCAGGGCATCATCAAAATTCAAAATAGTACTATCATACAATATCAGTGAGGCCCAGTTCATTAACCTTTTTATTACCAGAGGGGTCCAAATACAGACATTTTTTTGTAAAAGCGCAAGGACAGATAGGATCGGGTAGAACAGACTAAAATTGGTGACTAGGGTAATTATTTTTTGTTTGGTGTAAAATACATTTTGTCTGACAGGAACATATTAATGCCTGAGCACCTGATGTCCATGCAAAACGCATTTGTGTCACGCAGAATGGCTAAAATTAGTGCGTGTGGGTTCGAACACGTGTGAACTTTTTTTTGGACTTATTTTTTTTTTTTTTACTTTAAACATTTTGCATACATTTTGTTCTCATTTTATAAATTTGTATTAATTTTTTTTTTTTTTTTACATTTTACTGTTTTTATCTATCATTTCTTTTTTGTTTTTTACTGTGTATTCCTTGCTGTCCCCAAATATAGATAATTGAAAATAGTGATGTAAGGGTATGTGCACACACACTAATTACGTCCGTAATTGACGGACGTATTTCGGCTGCAAGTACCGGACCGAACACAGTGCAGGGAGCCGGGCTCCTAGCATCATAGTTATATACGATGCTAGGAGTCACTGCCTCTCTGCAAGACAACTGTCCCGTACTGTAATCATGTTTTCAGTACGGGACAGTAGTTCCACGGAGAGGCAGGGACTCCTAGCATCGTACATAAGTATGATGCTAGGAGCCCGGCTCCCTGCACTGAGTTCGGTCCACTACTTGCGGCCGAAATACGTCCGTCAATTACGGACGTAATTAGTGTGTGTGCACATACCCTAATAGTAACAACCCAATAGATCACTGTTATCAGTGATCTGTATTGACAAACATGCAGGGAATACACAGATCACGTATTTTCTGCATTGCTCTAAGCCCTCCCTGCACAGGAAATCCGTGTGACGTCATTAAGGGCTTCACGGGGTTCCCTAGAAACAGACGGGAAGACAGAAGCAGCGCTTCTGCTTGTGGGAACTGTTTATTTACTGAAGAAGTTAAAAGGTCCAAAAGGGATTAAAAAATTGGGGCATTTGTCAAGTGAAATTAGGCAATTAGGGGATTTGGATAAGAGATTCCTACAATTGGAAAACAGCTGGATTTTCAGGATGAATTCTGTAAATCCACTGGGCCTCAATGAAAACTTTAAAGGACGAGTGTCACGAAAAAATTTTGATATCAATTTGCATTTAGTGTTTTATTATAAAATCTTTTATTTATGCGTGTGTTTGTGTTTTACTTTTTTATATTTTTTAACTTTTTCTTCTCTATGGGGGCTGCCATTTTTTTTGCCATCTCTGTATGTGTCGATTAACGACACATACAGTGATGGAATACGGCACACACATCCCCATAGAGAATGCAAACGGGAGCCGTTCCATCCACTATAGCGTACGCGGTCTGTGTGGGAGCGGCGCATGCGCCGCTCCCACACAAACCAAAAGTCGGGTCTTCGCTAGAGCGAAATCCGGCGCCATGTTCATGTCGACCGGAAGCCGCGGCCGGACTGTGAGATGACGACTTCCGGTTCTGAAGCAAGCACGAGGGGCGGAGGGAGCAGACCGGAGCAGACGGACCGGAGGGAGCGGCGGCGGCAGGAACAGGTAAGTTAGGTCTGTGTATGTACGTGTTTTAGTGTGTGATTACTACTGTATGTAAACCTACTACACTGTGTGTTAGCTCAAAAAATGGCGACACACAGTGTAGGAGGTTTGACCGTTCAATCCCCTCCTTTCTCCTGGCACTAGCCAGGATAAAGGAGGGGGGATTCCGCGAGCTCACTAGAGCGAGTGAGTATTCCCAAATTTTGCAGCATAAAGCAATGTGGTTGCTTTACCACATGCAATGCTGCAATTTTGGGAATTGCTCCATCTAGTGACCAGCACTGGGAAATGTTATAAATTAGAATCTAATTTATAATATTTCCTGACTCGTGAAAAAATTAAAAAAATTTGAACAGTGTTTAATCATTTATACACTAACTGTTTAACTAAAAAAAAATAAAAAAACTTCTGACATGTCATAGTGATGGTGGATTTCTCAACAGTCCACGTCCACGTCCCTGTCCACGCTGCCAAATATTTGTGCAAAGTCCCGCTGGATGCGGGCCGCCTCCATTGCTGTGTTTCAAATGGCATGGCTCAATTGCTGGTCCACCGACACTGCTACTAAACGCTCCTTGACGACTCTTCCCTTTATTGGCTCCCCTTTCTTTAGAGCCTGCTTGAATGAAATCATCTAGGAAGCAACAGGTGGGAAAATCAGTCACCTGCCTCAAACTAAGGCTCGTTGTACACTCATCAGATTCCTCAGTCCACGGGTATCTGGAAAGCTGTCCTCCTTTAAGAACAAACTTTCCTTTTAGCCACGTAAGCCTGCAGTGGGTGAGACTAGTTCCGCCTGAAGGTGCTCCCCCGCTCGGGTCTCAGATGGGGAGCGGACTTCTACTTTTCAAGGACATCTGTCTCTCTCACATCTCAAACACCTGAGTGCAGGAAGTAGACTTCTTAGGGTACAATATCAAATTTATATGCCTTCTACACAACCGGTACTTCCAGTCCACACTCCCTCCTTCGCCTGCCATGGTAGCCGCCCCTTTTTTCAAGCAATAGACTCTTTCTTGATTCAATGAGTCACTGTCCCTGTTCCTCCAGACCAAGATTTTTGAGGTTTTACTCAAATCTTTTTGTTGTCCTCAAAAGGGACTGTTTGGTTTGTCCTATCCTGGACCTAAACTAGCTGAACACCTTTGTAAAGATTCTTTCTGTGGTCATGGCGCTTCTACATTCCAGGAAGATTTCAGTTGTCCCCTATCTGAACAATATCCTGTTAAAGTCCCCGTCCTGGAAGGACAACTTGACCTATTTATAAATCACTCTGGATACCCTGGCTTGCTTCGGGTTGGATTGTCAAACAGTCCAAATTCTGTCTGACTCCCTGTTGGCGACTCGCTTTTCTGGGAATGATGTTCAACCCCGACTTGTGTCGGGTGTCCGTTCCTCCACACAAACTGTCTACCCTGCAGCAGGGAGTCCGCACTCTGCGGCGGGGCACTCCCACCTGTTTCTGCTTTGCATGAAGGTTCTGGGCACCTTGGTGGCTTCCATCAAGGCCATGCCCAGTTTCACACTCGTCCACTCCAGAGGGCGATCCTCTCTCGATGAAATCGCTCTCTGGGTTTTTTGGACCACTGAATCCTACTTCTCTGGTGGCTCCCCTTCCCTGCTATCCATCGGACCGCTCCTCTCTTCTGCTCTGCTCGCAGGTCTTCTACACGGAGGTCATCCTTTGGGTTAGGGAGGTGTCTTCTGGAATCTCATGGTCAAGAGCCTCTGGTCCCACTAGGAAGCCAATCTTCCCATCAACATTCTGGAACTGAGAGCGATTTTTCTCTCTCTCAGTCACTGGATAACTCTTTTGACCAGCAATCCAGTCCGAGCCCAGACAGACAATGACGTGACTATCCCTTACCTCAATTGCCAAAGCGGTATGCGGAGTTCGGCGGCAATGGCGGAACTATTCAATATTCTGGAATGCGTGGATCTACATGTTCCTGCTCTCTTAGCAGTCTACCTTACCGGGTAGGGCCCTTCATCATGAGGTATTCTAACAAATCTGTTCCACGTGGGGCACTCTGGACGTGAACTTGCTAGCTACTCGACCAAATTGCCAAGTCCCCCTCTTCATTTAATTTCTTAATTTCTTGGGATACTGAGGTGTACGCGATCGACTCTCTGGTGGCCCCATGGGATCAATTTAGCCTGATTTACATGTATCCCCGCTGCCTCTTCTTCCCAGGCTCCTCAGAAGGATCAAGGCTGAGGTGATTACGACTATGCTCGTCACTATACTGGCCACGCCATTGTTGATACGCCGACGTTGTGCCTCTACTAGCTGATTACCATTTTGTTTGTCAAAGGGGTATGTCTATAGACAATCTGACACTGTCCAATAAGTGCTGAGTGTCAGACTGTGTAAGGGGACACCCTATTAACAAGGGGAATGGTAAAACCCAGTTTTCAATTTATTCATACATTTCCAGGAGGAAGTGTTTTCTAAAACAGACATGTCAGAAGAGCAGACCGGTCCTCTTAAAGCTATATACTCCTTTTGACATCATAATTTTATTTATTTTTTTATTTAAAAAAAATCTATCAATGTGTTTGGTGCCTTTTTATTAAAAAATCATTTTAGTTTTTGAGATACAGCTGCTTTGTGTTCTGTATACAGAGCAGCTATATCTATCGCTGAAACCTGTATCTGTCAAGTCAGCGGCTCTGACGAGTTCAGTGACAGCGGGTCCTGCGTGTCGGGTCCTGCGTGTCAGATATCGAGCTGTTCCCGATTACATCTTAACTTAGATGTGATCGGTAACAGGTGGACCCAGCGTGTCAGAGATATGCAGGACCAGCTGACACTGAACCCGTCAGTGATGCTGATATACTGATATAACCGCCAGTACCACGGATATATATAAATGAAAAATTATTTCAAAGGTGTACATATCCTTTTAAGAGGTCTTCCAAAATTGGAAAAAAATCTGGCCAAGGAGGGGGAAATGCCATAAAACAGTATAGGGACAAGTGATCGTTTCTCCGACCACTCGTCTCCAAAAATATTTTCATCATGTCGGCAGCGCATCTCCCTGATTGCACAGGGAGATGTGCTGCCGACAACAGTGATTTTTAATGCTGCATAAAAAAGCAGATCAGCCACTGAACGAGCGTTTGCTCGTTCATTGGCTGATTGTTGCCCTTATTCCACACGGATCGGGAACGAGCGTTCATATGAACGCTAGTTTGGGCAATCATTGACCCGTGTAATAGTGCCTTACAATGCCATGGTCAATAGCAAACATCTAACACGTTAGAAAGAGAGGGACGGCCCTCCTACAGCCCATCGCCCCCATCCTGCCACGCTTGCGGGGTGCTGATGGTTGTCATGGCAGGCTGAGAGCCTAATGAAGGCCCCCTGGTCTGCCATCTATGCGCTCCTATTGAAAGTGTTGTCCTGGCACGGTGCGCTTTTTCATACTTCATACTATTGCGGCTGCTTCCGGGTACCGGATGTCCATGCTGGAAGCAGATGGCTGTGGCCGCAGTATAGCGGCCTTGAGGTAGTACTGCAGCTCTGCTCCTATTCAAATCGCAGTACTGCAGCACGGCTACTATGCAATGTACGTAGCCATTTGCTGTTTCCGGCACCGGCCACTGCATAACTTCCGTTGGATGGACGCAGCCAGAACGGCTGATTGGTGCGGGGTCCGGGTGTCGGGCCCCTACTGATCATATACTGATGACCTATCCTGTGGATAGGTCATCAGTATGAAAGACCGCCCCGTGTCTGGACAACCCTTTTAAGCTGTGCTGTGTAGGGAGGAACTATAGTGGCATTATCCTGTGTGGGGGCAGCTATAGGGGCATTATACTGTGTGGAGAGGCACTATAGGGGCATTATACTGTGTGGAGAGGCACTATAGGGGCATTATGCTGTGTGGGGACAGCTATGATGGCATCATCCTGTGTGGATGCAGCTATAAGGGCATTATCTGGTATGGGGACAGCTATAGGGGCATTATACTGCTTGGGGTCCCCTAAGGGGGTCATTATACTGTGTCGGGGGCACTATAGGGGCATTATTCTGTGTGTGTAGGGGCCACTATGGGGGCATTATATTGGGTGTGGAGCATCCAGTGATGTCATCGCGTCAGCATCCTGTCCCAGCGTCTTATAGACGGCAGGCCTAACGTGGCCTGTAGCTTAGTGAATGGTAGAGCACAGCAAGGCATGCTTTATACAGCTGTAAAATGGTAGCAGAGCTGATCACGATGGGATGACAGACAGGCAGGGCTGTGATGTGCCTGTGTCTCTGACAACATGCAGAAATCCATCCTGCGATAGTTGCTTTCACTTTTCATATGTTTTGTCCACACAAGCCTACAGGAGAGAGCACGACTATGGGAGCATGGTAAGGTGGAGAGCTTATATAAATGATTTATACATACTTCATTTTGCCTAATACCAGTTCTTTTTGGCAATGTTTATTTTATACTGATGGTGGCCAACTCCTTTAACCCCTTAGTGACCAGACCTGTAAGTGCCTTAATGACCAAGCCAGATTTTGGAAATCTGGCATGTGTAACTTTATCAGAGAATAACTGTAATAGTTTTACATATCCAACTAATTCTGACATTCTTTTTTTCGTCACTTTATTTAGGTGGTATAAGTAGATCTAAAAAATTTGCGTATATTTATTAAAAAAAACATATAAATTGATGACAATTTGCTGAGCCACGCTGTTTCCGTGACTCCCATAGTAGTGAATATTAGTTTTCGAAAACAACATAGCTCGCATGCTACGCTGTTTCCATAACTGCCATTCACTAGTATGATTGTAATGAAATATATTAAATATAATTCTGTTTTAGATGTTTTGGTAGCAGCATGTTAGCTGCGCTACAGAAATTGACTGCTAAATGGGTAAAATGGATATTGCGGTTTTAGGCCACATTGGGTTTTTCTTTATATAATGACAAATTAATAAAATGTTTGGCTTGTTACAAGATACAGCTCCAAGGGCAGGGACACACTTATCAGCTGCCAAATGGCTGAGTTGCGGATGTGATGCGATTGACTACCGATTCGTCATGCGTTATTACTGCAAATTGGCTGTTTTTTTTTCATTAGATGTTAATGTCTCTTTTTTTGCAGAAAAACAGCTTTCTTACCTGAAAAAAAGCGCAGACATTAACAATAAAAAAAAACATGGCGGCACAGTGTTTGTCCACATTGCGGTCACAACTTGGTCACCCAGCAGCCACCAGGAGTGTACCCGCCCTGATAACTGTACAGTGACTAACAAGCGGATTACGTTTGTGTCCATCACATGACCAGGACATTACATGTTCTGTCAGTCGGTTGGGGTCTCTGCACCATGACATGATCATAACGTCTGACATGTCACTATCACGTCAGAAGATTTTTAAAAAGACATTGACTATTTAAGCTATTAGGGCAAGTCTACACGTGGTGTAA
Source organism: Rhinoderma darwinii (assembly GCF_050947455.1). Taxonomy (NCBI): domain Eukaryota; kingdom Metazoa; phylum Chordata; class Amphibia; order Anura; family Rhinodermatidae; genus Rhinoderma; species Rhinoderma darwinii. Next base: position 47,705,813 of record NC_134696.1, on the reverse strand, counting down.
ATACTGGGGATATTCCGCAACGTATTTCGTTGCGGAAAATCCGCAGCATTATACAGTAGCAGAAGAGTGGATGAGATTCTCATCCACACGCTGCTTATGTGATATGCGGAGATTCCGCACACAAATTGACCTGCGGTGCAGTTTTTTAAGCCGCAGCATGTCAATTGTGCTTGCGAAATCACCAGTATTTTGTTGCAGGTTTTTCCCATTGAATTCAATTGGGATCTAAAACCTGCAACAGACAGTCAAGTGTTGCGACTTTTGCGGCGGAATCACAGCGATTACGTTGCAGAAATCGCAATTTAGGAGAAAAATAACACCTTATACTTACCTCTGACGTTCTGCAGGCCGGCCTCCTGGGATGACGTTTCATCCCATGTGATTGCCGCTGCAGCCAATCACAGGTTGCAGTGGTTTCCTGGGATGAAGCGGTCGCCTGGGTAAATGCTGCAGTTTTCCTGGTTGAAAAACTGCACCACAGTTTGGAGCGGTTTTTCGCCCGGAATTCCCTGCAGTGCACGGGGCAGATACGCTGCATTCGCTAGTGTAAACTTAGCCTATCTCTGTACTTTGCTGCTTTCATCTTTCCCTCAACCCTGACCAGTCTCCCTGTTCTAGCCAAAAGAAAAACACCCCCACAGCATGATGCTGCCACCACCATTCTTCACTGTAGGAATGGCATAGGGCTGGTGATGAGTTTAGAATGACGCTTAGAATTGAAGCCAAAAAGTTCAATCTTGGTATCATCAGTCCACAGAATCTTGTTTCTCACAGTCTGAGAGTCCTTTAGGTGCTTTTTTTCAAACACCAGGTGGGCTTTCATGTGTCTTTTACCTCCCAGGAGGCCGACCTGAATGACTTCAGAGGGCCGGCCTCCTGGGATGATGTTTCATCCCATGTGACCGCCGCTGCAGCTAATCACAGGCTGCAGAGGTCTCCTGGGGTGAAACGTCATCCCAGCAGGCCGGCCAATGCTGCAGTTTTCCGCAGCGGACATTCTGGGTAAAAAACTGCACCACAATTTGGTGCGTTTTTTCACCTGGAATTCCCTGCGGCCACCGGGGCGGATACGCTCTGTAACTTTACGCAGCATATCCGCCCCGTGTGAATTTACCCTTACAGTTAAACCTCTCCAAAAGTCCACCTCTTTGAGAGGACCGTCCCATATCAATACCAGAGTTTGTATGACAGATTTTCCAATGCACTTATACTATATATTATATAAACCCTTATATATTGGTCTTTTCTTTGAGAGGACCATTCAATTATGGGTGGTCATCTGAAAGAGATTTGACTGTATGGTTGAGTTCACGTGGGGCGGATACGTTGAAGTTTCATCCCAGGAGACCGCTGCAGCCAGTGATTGGCTGCAGCGGTGGTCACATGGGATGAAGCATCATCCCAGGAGGCCGGTCCTCTGACGTCATCCAGGCCGGCCTCCTGGCATGACGTTTCATCCCATGTGACCGCCGCTACAGCCTGTGATTGGCTGCAGCAGGCACATAGGATGAAGTGTCATCCCTGGAGGCCACCCTGAAGGATGAAACACAGACTTATGCAGGAGCCGGTGTGTTCCTCTAGCAGCTGGGAGGCTTGTGAACGCTCCCAGGCCTGCTATAGTAAGATTGCTAGGGAGACCTGCCTGTGACCAGTCTCAATAGCAATACACTGATTTTGCCATAGACTACAATACTGTGATATTGCAGTCTATGACATAAGTGATCTAATGATCGCAGGTTCAAGCCCCCTAAAATATAGTAATAAAATTTTTTAATAAAAAGTTATAATAAAAATTAAAATCACCCCCCTTTCCCTAGATCACATATAAAAATAGATAAGAAAAAAAACAAACAAACACATTAGGTATCCCTGCGTCCAAAAATTCCGAACTATAAAAATATTTATACAATACGGTGAACGTCGTAGCAGGAAAAAAGGTCAAAATGGCCGAATCGCAGTTTTTTTGCCACTTCAACCCAAAAAAAATTGAATAAAAAGTGATCGAAATGGCAGACATTTCCCTAAATGGTATCAATAAAACCTACATCTTTCCCCGTACAAAAATACGCTGTACACAGCTCTATACACAGAAATATAAAAAAGTTATGGGGGTCACAATATGGCGATGCAAAATTTTTTGGGTTTCTTTCAAACATTAAACATTTTTTAAAGGTACTGAAACGTAACAAAAACTTTATACATTTGGTATTACCGGGATCGTACTGACCCGCAGAATAAAGCTAATGTGTAATTTTAATTTTTATGCTTTTGTTTTTCCCTCCCTAATGGTACTATTTAATTTTATGTGTGATGTACTGGGAAGCTGGAAAAAATTCAGAGGGGGGTGGAATTGGGCAAAAACAGCAGTTCCACCATTTCCTTATGGGTTTCATTTTTACAGGGTTCATGAAACCCATAAGGAAATGGTGGAACTGCTGTTTTTGCCCAATTCCACCCCCCTCTGAATTTTTTCCAGCTTCCCAGTACATCACACATAAAATTAAATAGTACCATTAGGGAGGGAAAAACAAAAGCATAAAAATGAAAATGAGTCTCGTCCTGAAAGGGTTAAGAAACTGACAGACTCCATGGATGGAAGGCTTATGAATGTTATTGAAAAGAAGGGGGGCTATATTGGCCACTGATTTTATTTTTTGGGAAATGTCAGAAATGTTTCTTTGTAAATTTGCAGTTTGTTTATTATTCTCACTTTAACAGATGAAAATAAACACGTGGGATGGGAGAAGTTTCCTTTTTCATTTAGTTACATAATAATTCTGCACACTAAGGCCCTGTTCACACTGAGTTTTTTTTGCAGGCAGAAAATTACCTGAATATACAGGTTTAAGATTTATTAACATTTTCGATTGACCGACAGCACTGTAGTTGTTCAATAATAAAATGAATCCTCAAAAATACAACTTGCCTAATAATTGTGCACACAGTGTAGTGTCCAGTACTTTAGACTAGAGGCATTGGCTGCTGTACAGAGGTGAATACGTAAGGCTTCATTCACACCTGCGTCCGGGCTCCGTTCATGGGTTCCATCTGAGCTTTCCGTCAGGGGAACCCATGAACGAAATCCAAACTGAAAGAAATGGAAACCATAGGTTTCCGTTTGCATCACCATTGATTTTAATGGTGACGAATACAGTGGAAATTGTTTCCTTTTGTCCCCGTTGTGTAAGGGTTCCATTGTTTTGACGGAATCAATACCGTAGTCGACTGCGCTATTCATGCTGACGAAAAGACGACAGACTTTTGTTGCTGCCCGTGCCTTATGCTCCTAGTATCTGTAATAAATGCTCATCCATTGTTTAGAAGCAAATCCCTGATTTACTGGAAATACTGAGCTGGAATTCCCCGAACTTTCCTAACCTAGCACGGCCTTTGCAATTTTTTTTGTCTGACATTTGTGTCAGTTACTTCTTAATTAATAATCAAATATAGACATGACTAACAACATAGAAGGGAATGTGCTGAGAGGTAAACTACTATACATATATATATATCTATCAAATAAAAACTGAATTGAGATTTGTAGTAGTACCGTAGTTCCATATCTGGTTTATTTGGAAATCTTGTGGAATTGTAGAGCACTTTCTGTAGGTTCAGGTAGCAGCAGGACATTTCTCCTTGGTTACATGACTTCTCATTCTCTATCCTGTGTATTATCTGTCATTATCTCCTCCTGTCCGGAGTAATATTCAGCTTTATGACTGTGCTGCCTCTTTTCATGTGATATGTGTTTTAGGCTACTATTGGCAACCAACAAATGGACAACCATCAAAGGGCTCACACACATTTCCATATTACTGATCTTTACAACCACTGAGTTGTACAAAGCTGTAATACGGCACTCATAATCTCCTATGGGACCTTACTGTACCCCTATACGCCTCCACGTTCGCACACAGTTTTTTGTTGACTGATTCCATAGGAATCTAGCAGACAAAAATTTGTGGTGTATTCTATTGGATACATATCGCAGCACACAGAGCACCTATGGCTCCATGGTATGGATGCACATGGACTCCAGGTGTGTCCGCACTGCTTTGCCGTGTACATGAGGCCGTGGCATTGGAGAACGGATGGATTGCACAACTAAAGAAGATTCGTCCATATGTCCCACAGTCATCTATGCTATCTGAGCAGCATTTCTTCATTCATCCATATCCTGTACCCATCGGAACAAACCAAACCAAATAAATCAGTTTTTTTTGCTGCTTATGCTGACTGTGATGTCAAATGAATCAAAAAGAGCAATCCCTGCTGTTTTTGTTCCTTTTGCTTCGAGAATTCATAAAGTGAGACATATATCCTTATTTATGAAAACACGGCTGCTGCCTACAATTTTGAAAGCCTATTAACCCCTTGCGTACCTTCAAGGTAATAGTACGTCGCTGGCCGCTTATTCCAGCGTACCTTCGACGTACTATTACGGCGCAAGAATAAACTGTCACTATGTGAAATCACATAGTGACAGAACAGCGGCGGCAGCTGTCATTGACAGCTAACCGTATCTGCTACCGGCCTGGGGACCAATTAGCAGTCCCCAATGCCGGCGATTGCTGTGATTGGTCAGTCTCTGAAGACTGACCAATCACAGCCGTCTGTGACGTCGTCTGCAGGAGAAAGCTCCTGTCACTTTCTCTGATCTCCTCACTTCTGTGAGATACGTGAGGAGATCAGAGAAAGCGGTGTAAAAAAAACCCACTATTTTTATTAACCCCTTCCCGAAAATGGGCGTATAGTAACGCCCTGAGGATGAAGCGGGCACAGGAGCTGTGCTCGCTCCATCTTCATCGGATGTCGGCTGTAATATACAGCCGACATCCCACTGCAACTACAGCGATCACTGTCCTCTGCGATCACTGTAGTTTAACCCCTTAAATGCCGCTGTCAATAGCGACAGCGGCATTTAAGTGATTGATACAGAGGGAGGGGGCTCCCTCTGCACCCCATTGCCCCCCCGCGAAAAATCGCGGGGTTCTGATGGTTGCAATGGCAACCAGGAAGCCTAGCAACGGCTTCCTGGTTGCCAGGTACGGGAGCCTATTAGGTCCTGCCCAAGGCAGGACTTAATAGGCTCAACTGTCAGTTGTAAAGTGACAGTTACAATACACTGCACTACATCAGTACATACACAAGTAGTGCAGTGTATTGTGCAGGGGATCAGAAGATCAGATCTTCCAGTCCCCTAGTATGTGTAAAATAAAAAGTGAAAAAAAAGTTAAAAAAAAGTTTTAGATAAATAAATAAATACAAGTTTTACGTAATAAAAACAATAATCGCCTTGTTTCCCTGATCAAGCCCTTTATAATTAGAAAAAAAATGAAAAAAAAGACAAAAACTAGACATAATAGGTATCGCCGCGTTCGTATCGGCCTGACCTAAAAAAATATCATATTATTTATCCCGCACGGTGAACACCGTAAAAAAAATACCATAAAAAACAATGGCAGAATTTCCTTTTTCGGTCACGTTGTTTCCAAAAAAATGGAATAAAAAGTGATCAAAAAGTTGCGCGTAGCCAAACATGGTACCAATAAAAACGTCAGTGTGTCACGCAAAAAATGTATGTACTCTGCACAGATTACATATGCCCCCACATTATAAACTGAAACACCAGTAAAACACTAAACAAAACTACTACCAAGCAAAATCTGCGCTCCAAAAGCCAAATGGCGCTCCTTCTGGGCCTGGCAGTGTGCCCAAACAGCGGTTTATGACCACATATGGGGTATTACCGTACTCTGGAGAACCGCTTAACAATTTATGGGGCGTATGTCTCCAGTGGTACAAGCTGGGCCCAACGCATTGGGCACTGAAATAGCATATATGTGGAAAATGTAAATTTTCAATCTGCAACATCCACTGTGCACTAATTTCTGCAAAACCTTTGGGGGTCAAAATGCTCACTACACTTCTAGATGAATTCCTTGAGGGGTGTAGTTTCCTAAATGGGGTCACTTCTCGGGAGTTTTCACTGTACTCGTACCTCAGCGCAATGCAACATGGCGTCAAAAACAAATTTTGTAAAATCTCCACTCCAAAAGCGAAATTGCACTTTTTCCGTTTAGACCCTTGCCGTATGTCCAAATAGCCGTTTACAACCACATATGGGGTATTTCCGTAATCAGGAGAAATTGTGTAACACATTTTGGGGTGTCTTTTCTCCTGTATTCCTCGTGGAAATGAAAAATTCTGAGCTAAAGCTACAGGTTATTGGAAAAAAAAAATGTTTTCATTTTCACGGACCAATTCTAATAAAATCTATAAAACACCTGAGGGCTCAAAATGCTCACTACACCTCTAATTTAATTCTTTCAGGGGTATAGTCTCCAAATTGGGATCACATCTGGGGAATTTCTACTGTACTGGTACTTCAGGGGCTCTGCAAATGCGACATGGCCCCCAGAAACCAATTCAGCAAAATCTGAGCTGCAAAATCCAAATGGTGCTCCGTCCCTTCTGAGCCCTGCCATGGGTCCAAACAGCAGTTTATTACCACATATGGGGTATTTCCGTAATCGCGAGAAATTGCTTTACAAATGTTGGGGTGCTTTCTCTCCTTTATTTCTTGCAAAAATTAGAAATTTTTACGTTTTTCCAGAAAAAAAGTAGATTTTCATTTTCACAGACTAACTCCAGAAAATATAGCAAAATACCTGTGGGGTCAAAATGCTAACTATACCCCTAGATAAATTCCCTGAGGGGTGTAGTTTAAAAAATGGGGGTCACTTTTGGGGGTTTCCACTGTTTTGGCACCACAAGAGCTCTTCAAACCTGACATGGTGCCTAAAATATATTCTGAAAAAGGAGGCCCCAAAATCCAAGAGGTGCTCCTTTGCTTCTGAGGCCTTTGTTTCAGTCCATTAGCGCACTAGGGCCACATGTGGGATATTTCTAAAAACTGCAGAATCTGGGCAATAAATATTGAGTTGCGTTTCTCAGGTAAAACCTTCTGTGGTACAGAAGAAAATGTATTACATATGAATTTTGTAAAAAAAAATGAAATTTGAAAATTTCAGCTCTACTTTCCTGTTTTGGATACTTTGAGGGGTGCAGTTTTCAAAATGGGGTGTTTTATGGGGGTTTCTAATATATAGGGCACTCAAAACCACTTCAGAACTGAACTCGTCCCTGAAAAAAATCGCTTTTTGAAATTTTCTTAAAAATATGAGAAATTGCTGCTAAAGTTCTAAGCCTTGTGAGGTCATAGAAAAATAAAAGGATGTTCAAAAAACGATGCAAACATAAAGTAGACATATGGGTGATGTTAATTGGTAACTATTTTGTGTGGTATTACTTTCTGTTTTACAAGCAGATGCATTTAAAATTGGAAAAATCATAATTTCTTCATATTTTCGCTAAATGTTGGTGTTTTTCACAAATAAGCAATGAATTTATCGACCAAATTTTTGCACTAAACGAAAGTACAACATGTCACGAGAAAACAATCTCAGAATTAATTGGATAGGTAAAAGCATTCCGGAGTTATTACCACATAAAGTGATACATGTCAGATTTGAAAAAATGGGTCTGGTCCTCAAGGCCAAAATGAGCTGGGTACTCAAGGGGTTAAGGAAAAACACAACTCTTTTGGCATGAAATTTTAAATAAAATTTTATTGAACCACATCATTAAAAGTATATACAGTTAGGTCCAGAATTATTTGGGCAGTGACACAATCTTCATGATTTGGGCACCACATTGGATTTGAAATTAACCAAATGAGATGCAATTGAAGTGTAGACTTTCAGGTTTAGGCTGGGTTCACACACCCTATTTACGGACGTAATTCGGGCGTTTTAACCTCAAATTACGTCCGAAAATACGGCTCCAAAGCGCCGGCAAACATCTGCCCATTCATTTTTTTTACGCGCCGCTGTCAAAAGACGGCGCGTAAAAAAGACGCCCGCTTCAAAGAAGTGCCTGTCACTTCTTGGGACGTAATTGGAGCCGTTTTCCATTAACTCCATAGAAAAACAGCTCCAATTACGTCCGTAGTGGATGCCGCAAAAAACGCCTGCACATGCCATTACGTCTGAAATTCCGGAGCTATTTTCTCCTGAAAACAGCTCCGTAATTTCAGCCGTATCGGACGCTGCCGTGTGAACATACCCTTAATTCAAGGGGTTGAACAAAAATATCCTGTGAAACGTTTAGGAATTGCAACCATTTTTCTACACAACCTCTCATTTCAGGGACTCAAAAGTAATTGGACAAATTAACATTACCATAAATAAAATGTGTTTTTATAATACTTTGTAGAGAATCCTTTGCAGGCAATGACTGCCTGAAGTCTGGAACCCATGGACATCACCAAACACTGGGTTTCCTCCTTTGTGATGCTTTGCCCGGCCTTTACTGCAGCGTCTTCAGTTGTTGCTTGTTTGTGGGTCTTTCTGCCTTAAGTTGAGATCTTGTGATTGACTCGGCCATTGCAGAATATTTCACTTCTTTGCCTTAAAAAACTCCTGGGTTGCTTTCGCAGTGACGTCCAATTAACCTTGCTGCATTTGGTTGAATCTGAGCAGAAAGTAAATCCCTGAACACTTCAGAATTCATCCGGCTGCTTCTGTCTTCAGTCACGTCCTCAATAAACACTAGTGACCCAGTGCCTTTGGCAGCCATGCATGCCCATGCCATCCCACTGCCTCCACCATGTTTTACAGAGGATGTGGTGTGCTTTGGATCATGAGCCGTTCCAAGCCTTCTCCATACTGTCTTCCACCCATCATTCTGGTACAGGTTGATCTTAGTTCCATCTGTCCAAAGAATGCTCTTCCAGAACTGGGCGGCTTCTTTACATGTTTGGCAAAGTCTAATCTGGCCTTTCTATTTCTGAGGCTGATTAATAGTTTGCACGTCGTGGTGAACCCTCTCTCTGTATTTTCTCTCATGAAGTCTTCTCTTTATGGTAGACTTAGATACTGATACACCTACTTCCAGGAGAATGTTCTTCACTTGGGTAGATGTTGTGAAGGGGTTTTTCTTCACCATGGAAAGGATTCTGCGATCGTCCACCACTGTTGTCTTCCGTGGATGTCCAGGCCTTTTGGAGTTCACGAGATCATCAGTGCGCTCTTTTTTTCAAGAATGTAGCAAACTGTAGCTTTGGCTACTCCTAACATTTGTGCTATCTCTCTGAAGGATTTCTTAATTTTTTCAGCCTAAGGCCTTATTCACACGAACGTGTATTACGTCCGTGCTACGTGCGTGGAAATGAAGCGCGTCGCACGGACTTATGTAAGTCAATGGGGCCGTTCTGACAGGTCGTGATTTTCACGCAGCGTATGTCCGCTGCGTAAAACTCATGACATGTCTTATACTTGCCCATGTTTCGCGCAGCACGCACCCATTGAAGTCAATGGGTATGTGCAAATCACGCACAGCACACAGAAGCACTTCCGGGTGACACGCGTGATTCGCGCTACAGCTGTTAAAGAAGTGAAGGGAAACATAAAAGCCACGCACCATATACAGATGCCACACTGAACTTTTGTGCGCGCAAAATGCAGCGTTTTTGCGCGCGCAAAACGTACACGTTCGTGTGAATAAGGCTTTACGATGGTCTGTTTCACTTGCATTGAGAGCTCCCTTGACCTCATGTTGTGGGTTCACAGCAACAGCTTACAATGTAAATGCCACACCTGGAATCAACTCCAGACCTTTTACCTGCTTAATTGATGATGGATTAACGAGGGAATAGTCCCTGCAGCCGATTAAATAGCTTTTGAGATAATTGTCCTAATTACCTTTGGTCCATTGAAAAAGAGGCAGCTACATATTAAAGAGCTGAAATTCCTAAACCCTTCCTCAAATTAGGATGTGAATACCCTCAAATTAAAGCTGAGAGTCTGCACTTTAAAAGGAATGTGTTGCCAGAAAAACATGTTTTTTTTTTTTAAATTAAACATTTAGTGTGTAGGTGATTAAACATTGTTCAAATTTTTTTTATTTTTTTCACGAGTCAGGAAATATTATAAATTAATTCTAATTTATAATACTACCCATTTTTGGTCACTAGATGGAGCTATTCCCAAAATTGCAGCATTGCAACATTGGGTTAAAAGCCCTCGCTCTAGTGAGCTCTCAGCATCCCCCCCTCCTTTATCCTGGCTAGTGCCGGGATAAACGAGGGGTTTGAACGGTGTAACCTCCTACACTGTGTGTCGCCATTTTTTGAGCTAACACACAGTGTAGTAGGTTTACATACAGTAGTAAACACACACAAACACGAACATACATTGAAATCTCTTACCTGCTCCTGCCGCCGCGGCTCCCTCCGGCCCGTCCGCTCCGTTTGCTGCCGCTGGTCCAAGTGCACAAATCCGGAAGCCGCGACCGGAAGTAGTAATATTACTGTCCGGCCGCGACTTCCGGTCCACAGGAAAATGGCGCCGGACGGCGCCAATTTCGAATTGGACTGTGTGGGAGCGGCGCATGCGCAGTTCCCACACAGACGCCGTACACTGAAGTCAATGGGACGGGAGCCGTTCGCAGTCCCTATGGGACTGTGGCTGCCGTATTCCATGTCTGTATGTGTCGTTAATCGACAGACAGAAATGGAACAAAAAATGGCAGCCCCCATAGGGAAGAAAAAGTGTAAAAATAAGAAAAAGTAAAACACAAACACACAAATGAATATAAAGTTTTTAATAAAGCACTAACATCTTTAACATATAAAAAAATAATTTGTGATGACACTGTTCCTTTAAGCCCATATTGTTTATATAACTGTATATTCAATATGTTTTGGTAAACAGCTAAACTGCCAAAACTTGTGTCACTGTCCAAATAATTCTGGACCTAACTGTATTATGCTGCTTATAATTCTATTGTCTGTTATCTCAGACCAACACATTTCGAACGATAATTGCCGCAACATTCCTGGGAGAGCTGTATACCTCCTAGGCCGCTCCTTACATATACAAAAAGTAGAGATAAAGATGAGATGATCACAGTAGATGAAGCAGTGGCAGCTGAACAGTAACCTTTACTTCTATGCCATATCCTTTTACGAATTAGCCCAACTACGTGCACGACACACAAGGTTCTTTGCAATGCAATGGCGTAACAAGACGGTAACTTACTTTCAGAATTTAGTAGTAAACAATAAACTTCTCCGGTTATGGCAGGAGAAATTACTTACATTTTCTTCCATGGCTTGACTTTTTCTCACTGTCCTCCACTAGTCCACACACTTTACATTTCTCTAGTACAAACCTCGGTCCACTTTCTTTACATGACACTCTCTCATACAGGTCTTAGGGCTTATTTAGACGAACGTGTAATACGTCCGTGCAACACGCGTGATTTTCACGCGCCTCACTGGACCTATGTTAGTCTATGGGGCCGTGCAGACTGTCCGTGAGTTTCACGCAGCGTGTGTCCGCTGCGTAAAACTCACGACATGTCCGTTCTTTGTACGTATTTTGCGCATCACGCACCCATTGAAGTCAATGGGTGCGTGGAAATCACGCGCAGCACACGGAAGCACTTCCGTGTGACGCACGTGATTCGCGCAACAGCAGGAAAAATTATGAATGAAAACAGAAAAGCACCACGTGCTTTTTTGTTTACAAACATACAAACAGAGTGTAATAATGATGGCGGCTGCGCGAAAATCACGCAGCCGCGAATCATACGGGGCTGACACACGGAGCTGTTAAGTACGTTTTGCGCGCTCGTGTAAATCCGGCCTTGGGGTAATACATTCCCCTCACTAGGGCTCAGGGATGCCACCTCCCAGTAGGCGCTGGGTATGAACATTCTCCCAGTGCTAAGGCTGGGAGATTTTGCCAAAAAATAGAATCTAGATTTTTTTTCAACACTCGGGGTGATTTTCGATTTGAATCTTGATTTTCAGATTTTTGTTACATAAATGGAAAAAAAATACCAAGACAGGGTACATATGGTACACTGCCAGTATACAATGTACAGTATATATGGTGTGGTGCATATATGAGCAGCAGGAGAACAGTGAGACCGGAGGTAAAATACATAAGGCCCCATTTACATCACTTTTTCCATACGGTTAGCGTGTACGCCTGGAAAGATGCAGACATACATGCTTAATCTGTCCTTATGTTACAATTAGCATGGTGTAAATTATGATGCAGTGGTCACGCTCTTTCCCAGAGGTCACGCCTCTTTCTACAAAAGTGTCGTGGGTAGCGCAAAAAGGGCAAATTGTGACTTTTGGGTACTTTTTTTTTGGTGTAGAAAGGTTGATAAATTAACCTCAAAGTCTGCATGCGATTTATGACTGCTCTTAGGACATAACTTCTGTGGCAAGTCTCTTAGGGTATGTTCACACGAGGGCGTCCGTAACGGCTAAAAATTACGGGGATGTTTCAGCCTGAAAACATCCCCTGTAATTTCAGCCGTAACGGCATGTGCAGGCGCTAGAACGCTGCGTCAATTACGGAATTACGTAATTGGCGCTGCAATTCATTGGAGTCAATGAATAACGGCTCCAATTACGGCCAAAGAAGTGACAGGTCACTTCTTTGACGCGGGCGTCTATTTACGCGCCGTCATTTGACAGCGGCGCGTAAATTACGCCTCGTGTGAACAGACAAACGTCTGCCCATTGCTTTCAATGGACAGATGTTTGTCAGCGCTATTGAGGCGCTATTTTCGGACGTAATTCGGGGCAAAAACGCCCGAATTACGTCCGTAAATAGGCCGTGTGAACATACCCTTAGATTTATTATCAGCAGTACTACACAGAACTAGTAAACCCACCCCCACCAGCACTGAAGCTCCTCCATTGACACTGCTCTCTGCCATAATTGATGATAACGAAAACCACTTCAGTTAAGGGGGTTTTACACTGGGCGATTATCGGGGGGACAAGCGTTCATAGAATGCGCTCATATAGTTTTAAAAAAAGTAAAATAATATTGTTGTTGGCAGCACATCTCCCTGTGTAGACAGGGTAACACACTGCCGACATGATAATAATGTATGGGGACGAGCGATCGGAGTAACGACCGCTCGTCCCCATACATAGCTCCTTGTGACAGGAGCAAATGAGCGCTGATCAACGATGTCTCGTTGATCGGTGCTCGCTGCATCGCCCGATTATCAGCCGGTATAATATGGCCTTTACCCATTCAGTTCCTGCTGCATTTCAGGGCTTAAAGGGAATGTGTTGCGAATTAACATGTTTTTTTTAAAGTAAGTTACTTATTTTTATTATATTTTTAGTTTCTTTTTTTTTCTTCCACAAGGTGGGAAGTATTAATTAATTAATTTGACATGTTTTCCTATGTTGTCCACCAGGGGGAGCACTTCCAAGAATTACAGCAAGGTGAATGAGGCAAAGCAACCTGACTCATAGCTGCTGTAAATGTGGGAAGGAGACTCAGTTTTGAAGAGATTGTACAATGTAGCTGATAGAAGCTATAGAACACACCGAAAGGCTAAGAATTATGAAAGACATGAGGGAAGATCCTGTGGTGAATGACTTTTCAGTTGACAGATTCACACAGCGTGTGTTTGACGCGTTTTTTGTTACATTTTACGTTCCAAAAACCACGTCAAAACGCTTGATTAAGCTATTTATTTACATAAATGGGAAAGCGCCCCGTTGGTACATACAACACTTTTTTTACGCAAGCGGTTTTAAAAAAACACGTTGTGTAAAAAAGAAGATTTGGATCAATTCTTTGGTGCGTAAAATGCGCCAAATGTTCCCAGAGTCAGGAACAAAACAAAAAGGGCACACAAACATGCAAAAAAAAAACCCACAAAAAATGCTAGACTTTTTACTGGCTCGCACTAACCCCCTTCTTAGTAATGGAAATCGGCAAACAGACAACTGCCATTAATAAGGCGCTTATAAAGTATTAAAAAAACCGAGGCATAAAATTTGAAATAAAAACTCCCCCACAAACCCTCGTTAATCATTTTATTTAAAAAAAAAAAACCAAAATAATACGTAGATCATCACAGAAGTCCAACGAATCTACGACGTAGATAGGTCCAGCGGAACCTGTAAAAAAATTAAGTTATTTTTGCAGGCGGAAAAATCGGCCTCAAAATTCCTTTAGGAATTTTGAGACAGATTTTGGCCTGCCTGCACTCTATTTGCCGCGTTTTTTTTACTGTTTTTCAGCCACATGCAAAAAATGCTGTGAAAACCGCTTTCTCTGCCTCCCATTGATGCCAATGGGAAGTCAAAGACGGAAGCGCCCGAAGAAAGGGCATGTCGCTTCTTTTCAAATCCATGAGAGGTGATTTCGGGTGTTTTTTGACGCGGTTTCCACATCAAAAGCAGCGCCAAAATACCCAGTGTGAACTAGCCCTAATACTCACCTACAGCAGACGTCTGTTTTCTCCCCTGTGCCAAAATAAATACTAGACGTCAATGTACTGTAGTTTCTATTGTGGCGCACAGGACCTAGAGATGCGCCAGAAATATTAATAGTTATTAATATTTCTGGCGCATCATGGAGCTCCCCCACAAACCTCTCCCGCACATGCAGACATTCTGCAAACCCCCCCTTCCCCTCACCCACACACAACCTCCCCCCAACGCATGCACTCCCCAACCCCACAAGCATCCTGCACGCAACCCCCCAATCCCCCCCACACACACCCCAAACCCACAAGCACCCTGCACGCAGCCCCCAAAAGCCCCCACACACATACAGGCAGACACAACACCCCCCCACACACAGCACGCTCCATAAGCTGCGGCTGTCAGCTCTGTATTACAGCTGACACACGGGACTAATGGCCAGGAACAGCGATAGCGCTGTTCCTGGCCGTTTAACCCTTCAAAGGCTGCGGTCAATCGCGACCGCAGCATCTGAGGTGTTAAAAAGATGAGTGCGATCCCCTACAACAACTCATCGGCCTCGACGTGATCGCGGAGTGCCGATGGTTATCATGGCAGCCCGGGGGCCTAATGAAGGCCCCTAGGTCTGACTTCACTCTGCCTCTGGCAGGTCTTAAAAGAAGCCTGTAAAAATGATTGTACACGTTAGTATTGCAGTGTATTGAACCAGCGATCTGACGATCGTTGGTTCAAGATCCCTAGGGAGACTAATAAAAAGTGTAAAAGTTTTTAAGTAGTGGAAAAATAAAAAATAATAAAAGTTAAAAAAAAAAACCTTTTCCCAATTTTTTTTTTAAAGGGATGTAGCAAATAAACTAAATTGGTAAATTGGCTGATTGGTCAGCGTCATACACTCCTCTGTACAACGCCCACTTGGTCTAAAGTAAAAACACGCCCAGTTGGGCATTAAGAAACTCATTATCATAAAGCTAAAATCGCTCATAACGTGGTAAAAATAGATCGTTTTTCGAAATAAATACCACTGTTGTCACCTACATTATAGCGCCCATCTCCTTATGTAGGAGATAGGGCACTTATGATGTGGTGACAGAGCCTCTTTAACTCCCACAGGGAACACCGAAAAAATAAAAAAATAAAATCACTGTTTTTTTTGGTCAACTTAGCGGTAACATTTTTTTGTAATAAAAAGTGATCAAAAAGTCGCATGTACCAAAATATGGTGCCAATAAAAACCACAACTTGTGCTGCAGAAATAAGCCCTCCCACTGCTTAATCGATGAAAAAATAAATAAGTTATGGCTTTCAGAATATAGCAACACAAGGTTTTTTTTTGTTCTAACAAATAGTTTTTTCTTTGTAAAAGAACTACATAAATTTAGTATCGCCCTAATCGTATTGACCAGCAGAATAAAATGTATTTGTCATTTTTACCGCACGGTGAAAGACGTAAAAACCAAACCCAAAAGAAAGTGGAGTAATCAGTTTTTTCTAATTCCACCCCACATAGAATTTTTTTCAGTTTTCCTGTACATTATATGGTACTTAAAATGGTGCCAATAAAAACAGCAACTTATTCTGCAAGGACCAAGCCTTCACACCACTCCATTGTAAAAAAGTTATGGCTCATAGAAGGCGGGGAGTTAAAAAACAAAATGAACAATCAAAAAATGGCTTGGACTTCAAGGGGTTAATTAACGCAAAATATACAAAAATTAAGCATTTATGACTTGGTCGCACTAAGTCAACACAAGATAGACTTCAGAATTGCAGGTAGGGTAATTCCGTCAGTTGGGGATATCTAGGTACATGGGAATATCTCACCCAATTTCAACCCTAAACTGTAGGGATCTGAAAAGGGTGTCCCCACTTTCTGGAACTGTCCTTATGTACCCTTGGTCAGTTCCTAACGGTGGGAACAAAGCGATCAGTCCGATACAAAAAGACAACACACTTTTAAAAAACGTCTGTAATTGCGGACCGAAATTATGGTCCACAATTACGGAACCATTCACTTCTATTGTCCACGGATACCTTCCTATTTATTTACGGGAAGGTGTCTGGGCCAAAGAAGTGTACCGCAAAAGATAGGACATGTCCTATCTTTTGCTTTTTACGGGCATAGAAAGTATGGGAGCATGGGCCAAAAATGCAAGCGGCTGTCCGCGGCCGGCCATGTTGGCATGGCCGTGTGCATGGGGCCTCATCAGTCAGTAAGTGGGGTTATATAGTTAATTAGGAACAACTGGGTGAATAAGGATATCTCACCCTGTGTCAACCCTAAACTACATAAACCCTGCCTGCAGCGCAATTGCCGACCTGACAAGGGCTATCCCACTCTGGAACCTCCTTAGTGTACACTAACCATGGAAATACATAGACAATCAGTCCATTACAAAAGGCACAGATCGTATTCCACAAATGCTATTGTTATACAGATGCCACAAAGCAAATTAAAATTTCCTGCTGCGTTTCCCTATAAATTAATCGCAGTTCATCAGGGGACAAACAGTATCTCATTCAAAAAACAGCTACCATAAGAAAAAATGAAGATGTTCAAAAGCATTGTATAAGCAACCTCATTAGATACTTGCGTATCAGAGGTACTTTTTGGGTAGGATACACTCCAATTACATTTGGGTGTGACAAGGCAGGAACATTGTGAGTCAGAATGACTGGAATAATTATTTTAGAGCTACAATCAACATGCAAATCAGTAAGGGAACAAAAACACCCAAAACAACTGTTCAAATAATAGGACAACTCAGGGACCCATGTCCAGGCCAATTTTATATTTTTACTTTACAGGGGTTCCGTAGTGTTAAGTAATTCATGAAAACAACCCCTGTCCATATTCCCTTTTAGGGCTTATGTACATCACTAAGGGGGTTGTCAGCTCGAGTCCCTTTTTATGAGCCAGAGCGAGTATTACATGGACGGCCATTCATCTACAATCTGATAGGGGGTTCTGTGATGAGGAAACTCCTTTAAAGTGGTTGTTACATATGGACTGTGCATTAGTTTGTTTTCCTTGCTGTGCGCAATATTATTCAATGGAGGCCGCTTATATATGTGCCTGGTCATATGCCCCTCCATCAGCGACCATGCTCAGAATGGGAGCGACGTACATTCCGTGGAGAAGTCTGGACTAACAAGGGGACGGCACATCAGAGAGGAAAACATCGGCGCTGATATTCTAAAAAATATGTACCGTATTTTTAAGTGGCACATAATGCTGTTTCCCACACATTAGTGAAAATAAAGAGGCCAACAACTTTAAAATAAATCTATCGCAGTTCAGAGGCCTTAAAACTGCTGAATTTTGTCTCGTTCATGCAAGTTGCATGATGAAAAATCAATGTATAATTCATCTGGTGCTGCGGTCGCAAGTGCCTGAGGCGGGCAAACAGCTCCTGATTTTCAGACGTTTTTTGAGCAACTCTCGTTTTTCACAGTGTATTTCGCAGCGTTTTTTAAGGCCATTTTTGGAGCGGTTTTCAATAGTCTATGAAAAAACGGCTCCAAAAACATCCCAAGAAGTGTCCTGCACTTCTGTTTCGTGGCCGTTTTTTTTTATGCGTAAAAAAACGCCGCGAAAAACGCTCCGTCGGAGCAGAACGCCGTTTTCCCATTGAAATCAATGGGCAGATGTTTGGAGTCGTTCTGCTTCCGATTTTTCGGCCGTTTTTATGAACATACCCTAAGCCTGCTGTTAGGGCAGAACATAGTGTACCCTAACAGCAGCCTGTATCATAGTGACACAGTGCAATGTATTGGCATACAGGAGTATGCTAATACATTATAAGTAAAAAATAAAAGTTTTCTTTTCATGGAATACCTTTTTTTTTTCCAAAATAGAGCTATTATTTTGCATGAGATATATTTTATTGCCCATACATTACATAAAATCAAACAACCTACACATATTCGGTATCTACACGACCGTAATAACCTGAAGAATAAATTTAACAGGTAATTTAGGCTGGGTTCACACAGAGTTTTTTGCAGGAGGAAAATCTGCCTCAAAATTCCGTTTGGAATTTTGAGGCAGATTTTCCTCTGCCTGCACGGCCTGCACGTTTTTCGCCTGCGTCCATTGAGCGCTGCGGGCTTAAAACACCGCGAAATACGCTTTCTCTGCCTCCCATTGATGTCAATGGGAGGTCAGAGGCGTAAACGCCCGAAGATAGGGCATGTCCCTTCTCTGTACCGCGAGCCGGTTTTTCCGCTCGCGGGAAAAAAACGCCTCCGCTTTCCATTGAAATCAATGGGAGCCATTTTTGGCAGTTTTTTGGCGCGTTTTGCGGCACATTTTTTCGCTTCAAAAAAATCATAAAAAAACTCAGTGTGAACTCCCCCTTAGTTAGCATGAAATGGTAACAGGATAAAAAACAAAACAACAATTTCTATATTCAGCTGCAAAAATGAATTATATAACCCACACAGTACATTTTTTTTCTACCCCAAAACTGAGCAGAAAGAAAATACAATTTCTCCTGGACAAAACAAGGCTTTATATAGCCATGTCAATGAAAAAATAAAAAAAGTTATGGCTGCTAAAAGGCAGAGAGGCAAAACGGAAAAAATGTAGCAGGTCATTAAGGCCTTTTCAGGCCTGGTCACGAAGAAGTTAAAGGGAATGTGTTGCGAGCAAAACATGTTTTTTTTTTTTTAGTTAAACAATTAGTGTGTAGGTGATTAAACATTGTTCTAATTTTTTTTTTTTTTCACGAGTCAGGAAATATTATAAATTGGATTCAATTGGATTCTAATTGATAATATTTCCCATTGCTGGTCACTAGATGGAGCCATTCCCAAAATTGCAGCATTGCATGTGGTAAAGCAACCACATTGCTTTATGCTGCAAAATTGGGTAAAAAGCCCTCGCTCTAGTGAGCTCTCAGCATCCCCCCCTCCTTTATCCTGGCTAGTGCCGGGAGAAACGAGGGGATTGAACGGTCTAACCTCCTTCACTGTGTGTCGCCATTTTTTGAGCTAACACACAGTGTAGAAGGTTTACATACACTAGTAAAACACACTGAAACACAAACATACATAGAAATCCCTTACCTGCTCCAGTCGCCGCCGCTCCCTCCGGTCCATCCGCTCCGTCTGCTGCCGCTGTTCCATGTGCACAAGTCCGGAAGCCGCGACCGGAAGTAGTAATCTTACTGTCCAGCCGCGACTTCCGGTCCACAGGAAAATGGCGCCGGACGGCGCGCATTTCAAATTAAACTGTGTGGGAGCGGCGCATGCGCCGTTCCCACACAGCGGCGTACATGTTAGTGGATGGAACGGGCCCCGTTCGCAGTCCCTATGGGACTGGAGCTGCCGTATTCAATGTCTGTATGTGTCGTTAATCGACACATACAGAAATGGAAAAAAAAATGGCAGCCCCCACAGGGAAGAAAAAGTGTAAAAATAAGAAAAAGTAACACACAAACACACAAATTAATCCAAACGTTTTTAATAAAGCACTAACATCTTTAACATATTCAAAAAAAATTTGTGGTGACACTGTTCCTTTAATACTGTATGGCAGTATTATTCGGTCACTGTATGATGTTAATATTCAGTCTCTATATGGTGGTATATAGTCACAGTATATTGGTATAATTCTTTCACTGTATGGTGGTATTACACAGTCGAGTCACATTATTATGACCTCCTACTTTCGACGTCAGCAGCGCGTAGTCCAAGAAAGAAGTGATGTGTGGTGGGCTTGTTGGGTATACACTACCGTTCAAAAGTTCAGGGTCACTTAGAAATGTCCTTATTTTTGAAAGAAAAGCACAGTTTTTTTCAATGAAGATTAATCAGAAATAAACTCTATGCATTGTTAATGTGGTAAATGACTATTCTAGCTGCAAACGTCTGGTTTTTAATGCAATATCTACATAGGTGTAATGAGGCCCATTTCCAGCAACCATCACTCCAGTGTTCTAATGGTACATTGTGTTTGCTAACTGTGTTAGAAGGCTAATGGATGATTAGAAAACACTTGAAAACCCTTGTGCCGGCCCTTGGTCTACCTAATATGGTGGCTTACTACCATGCTACTATTTTAGATCAACTTCGGCAGTGGCTAAATCCCCGACATTCCAAGCATTGGGTAAATATTGATCGTGATTGTGGTCAATATAGCTCACTTGAAGCTTATCTTTGGGCTTCCTCCCTTAAAGGAACAGTGTCATCACAAATTTTTTTTTCATATGTTAAAGATGTTAGTGCTTTATTAAAAACGTTTATATTTATTTGTGTGTTTGTGTTTTATTTTTTATTTTTACACTTTTTCTTCCCTATGGGGGCTGCCATTTTTTGTTCCATTTCTGTATGTGTCGATTAACGACACATACAGACATGGAATACGGCAGCCACAGTCCCATAGGGACTGCGAACGGCTCCCGTCCCATCCACTTCTGTGTACGCCGTCTGTGTGGGAACTGCGCATGCGCCATATTCCTGTGGACCGGAAGTCGCGGCCGGACAGTGAGATTACTACTTCCGGTCGCGGCTTCCGGACTTGTGCACTTGGACCAGCGGCAGCAGACGGAGCGGACGGGCCGGAGGGAGCCGCGGCGGCAGGAGCAGGTAAGAGATTTCAATGTATGTTCGTGTTTGTGTACGTTTACTACTGTATGTAAACCTACTACACTGTGTGTTAGCTCAAAAAATGGCGACACACAGTGTAGGAGGTTAGACCGTTCAAACCCCTCGTTTATCCCGGCACTAGCCAGGATAAAGGAGGGGGGGATGCTGAGAGCTCACTAGAGCGAGGGCTTTTTACCCAATTTTGCAATGCTGCAATTTTGGGAATAGCTCCATCTAGTGACCAGCAATGGGAAATATTATAAATTAGAATCTAATTTATAATATTTCCTGACTCGTGAAAAAAATAAAAAAAATTTGAACAATGTTTAATCACCTACACACTAAATGTTTAATTAAAAAAAACAAAACATGTTTTTCTGGCAACACATTCCCTTTAAGTTACAAACTCGTCCCCCTCATTTATTGACTGTTAAAGCCGCCTTGATGTCTTGGAAGCTGATTGTGGTCCAAAAAGCTCTCTTTCCACTGCGGGTGTTTGATATGTCCCTGCAAACTCTTATGCAGTTGATTCCTGATTTAGACCTTTCTAATTGGGGAACGCAAGGCATTGGGAAATTGTCGGATATTGGGAGTGGTAGTCTCTTGTTGTCCTTTGCAGAGGTCTCAAATAAATACTCTATACCACAGGTCGACTTTTACAAGTATTTGAGAATTCGGCACTTTATCTCAAGTATTCATATTAGAGATAATCCCCCTAAAACGCCTTATGAACTATATTTCCATCACTATAGTAAGACTATGAAGGGTGTTTCTAAGGCGTATCTCGCTATTTCAGAGCTTCTACAGACTAAAACTCTTGCATGTCTGTCACACTGGGAAAGAGATATACATCTTACTCCAGGGTCTGTGGATTGGGAATCGACTTATCTTTTGGCAGCTAAGCTATCTAAATCCACTCGAGGAAATTGTTATATCGATGGTATTTTACGCCTTATCGTTTAGATTTGATTTATCCAAACTCGTCCAATATTTGTTGGAGATGTTGTGTTTCCAAGGGAACACTTTATCACGTATTTTGGGAGTGCCCTCTTTTAAGATTGTTTTTTGACAAAATAGACAAACTCTTGACTACTGTTTTACAATATTCCTTCGTTTGTAGTCCGGCATTAGCGTTACTTAATATTGGAGTCGCTGACTTTCATTCTCATGATAGAACAATCATATTTCATGTTTTGACCTCTGCAAAGATTCTGATAGCTAAATATTGGAAGCAGACTGCCACTCTTAGGGCATGACCACACGTGGCGGATTTCCTCCGCAACTGTCCGCATCAATGCCGCACAGAATCTGCGTTGCAGATTCTGCTGCGGATCTGCACAAAATGTGCAGAAAATTGATGCGGACTAGCTGCTGCGGACTGCGGGAAAAGTGCTTCCCTTCTCCCTATCAGTGCAGGATAGAGAGAAGGGACAGCACATTCCCTAGGGAAAGTAAAAGAATTTCATACTTACCGGCCGTTGTCTTGGTGACGCGTCCCTCTTTCGGCATCCAGCCCGACCTCCCTGGATGACGCACCAGTCCATGTGACCGCTGCAGCCTGTGCTTGGCCTGTGATTGGCTGCAGCCGTCACTTAGACTGAAACGTCATCCTGGGAGGCCGGACTGGAGACAGACGCAGGGAGTTCTCGGTAAGTATGAACTTATATGTTTTTTACAGATACATGTATATTGAGATCGGTAGTCACTGTCCCGGGTGCAGAAACAGTTACTGCCGATCGCTTAACTCTTTCAGCACCCTGGACAGTGACTATTTACAGACGTCTCCTAGCAACGCTCCCGTCATTACGGGAGCCCCATTGACTTCCTCAGTCTGGCTGTAGACCTAGAAATACATAGGTCCAGCCAGAATGAAGAAATGTCATGGTAGTAAAAACAATACGCTCCGCAGCACACATAAGATCTGCGGACTTCATTGCGGAATTTTGACTCTCCATTGAAGTCAATGGAGAAATTCCGCCATGAGTCCGCCACTGCTCCGCAACAGACAGAGCATGCTGCGGACACCAAATTCCGCTCCGCAGCCTATGCTCCGCAGCGGAATTTTACGCCTCGTCTAAACGAACACTGCTAAATTAAAGTGTAAGTCAATGGACAAACGGCACCGCTGCGGATTAACGCTGCGGAGTGTCCGCAGCGGAATTTAAGTGAAATTCCGCCACGTGTGAACCCGCCCTTACCATGTCTGAAGTAATTCAATATGTCAATACAACTTGCATTATGGAAAGAACGGTTTCTACTGTACATGGGTATCAATTCTCTCAGGGCTTATCCTGGGACAAATGGCAGTCCTCTAGGTACTTTATGGACACTCTTCATACCTAATTGTACATGCCTGTATCTCTGTCTTTCTCCTATCTCTTTTATAACTGGTGAGTTTTTTGCTTTTGTTCAGATTTGTTTTTGTTTGGCTCTTTCTTTCTTTCTTTCTTTCTTTCTTTCTTTCTTTCTTTCTTTCTTTCTTTCTTTCTTTCTTTCTTTCTTTCTTTCTTTCTTTCTTTCTTTCTTTCTTTCTTTCATAAACCTCAGCATGTCATTACTCTTCTTTATATACACATGTATGTATTCTTGGAATGTATAATGGTTTATTTTTGTAAACTTGCGGATGTGTACTGCTATGGAATTTTGTTTTAGCTACTGTTCCTGATACATTTTGTACATTCCTATTCTGTAACATCTCTGATGATGGTTCAATATCCTACTGTGTATTTTCTATTTTGTCAATAAAAAATATGTATTAAATTTTTTTTATAAGTGACCCCATCATTTCCCTCACATAATGGCAACGTTGGTGTTAATCCCTTAGGGGCATGGCCAATTTTGGCCTTGAGCACAGAACAATTTAAAAAATTTTCCTCTTTGCATCCCGCACTCATAACTTTTTAATTATTTGCTCGACATCCAAATTATTATGCAAATGTTATTTTTCGCTGATTTTCCTAAATAGTCGATGCAAATGACAGTCAGTATAATCTTCAAGCCATCAACAGTTGGAGTATAATGTGAATTTTATTGAACAAATCTCCTAATGATAACAGATTTTTTTTTAGAAGTTTTAAAGGTTGTAAAGAGAACTAAAATGGTAATTTGTTGAATTTGCAGCATCAGGAGGTCATATTTACAGAAATCAAAAGCTCTTTCAATAAAAAAAAAACTAACAGGCCAAGTTACATGTTAACATAGGACCCCTTCTTTGATATCACCTTCACAATTCTTGCATCCATTGAATTTGTGAGTATTTGGACAGTTTCTGCTTGAATATCTTTGCAGGATGTCAGAATAGCCTCCCAGAGCTTCTGTTTTGATGTGAACTGCCTCCCACCCTCATAGATATTTTGCTTGAGGATGCTCCAAAGGTTCTCAATAGGGTTGAGGTCAGGGGAACATGGGGGCCACACCATGAGCTTCTTTCCTTTTATGCCCATAGCAGCCAATGACACAGAGGTATCCTTTGCAGCATGAGATGGTGCATTGTCATGCATGAAGATAATTTTGCTACGGAAGGCACGGTTCTTCTTTTTTTACCACGGAAGAAAGTGGTCAGTCATAAACTCTACCTACTTTGCAGAGGTCATTTTCACACCGTCAGGGACCCTAAAGTGGCCTACCAGCTCTCTCCCCATGATTCCAGCCCAAAACATGACTCCGCCACCTCCTTGCTGACGTCGCAGGCTTTTTGGGACATGGTGGCCATTCACCAACCATCCACTACTCCATCCATCTGGACCATCCAGGGTTGCACGGCACTCATCAGTAAACAACACGGTTTGAAAATTAGTCTTCATGTATTTCTGAGCCCACTGCAACCGTTTCTGCTTGTGAGCATTGTTTAGGGGTTGCCGAATAATAGCTTTATGCACACTTGCAAACCTCTGGAGGATCCTACACCTTGAGGTTCGCGGGACTCCAGAAGCACCAGCGGCTTCAAATACCTGTTTGCTGCTTTGCAATGGAATTTTAGCAGCTGCTCTCCTAATCCTATTAATTTGTCTGGCAGAAGCCTTCCTCATTATGCCTTAATCTGAACGAACTCGTCTGTGCTCTGAATCGGCCACAAATCTTTTCACAGTACGATAATAACGCTTATGTTTTCTTGAAAATATCCAATGTTGTCATACCTTGGCCAAGGTATTGCACTATTTCACGCTTTTTGGCAGCAGAGAAATCTTTTTTCTTTCCCATATTGCTTGAAACCTGTGGCCTGCTTAATAATGTGGAACGTCCTTCTTAGGCCTCACGCACACGAGCGTGGCGTTTTTGCGCAAAAACCACTTAACAGCTCCGTGGGGCAGCAGCTTATGACACTCCATTTGGATGTTTGTAAACAGAAAAGCACGTGGTGCTTTTCTGTTTTCATTCATCCTTTTGACAGCTGTTGCGCGAATCACGCTTGTCCCACGGAAGTGCTTCTGTGCGACATGCGTGGTTTTCACGCACCCATTAACTTCAATGGGTGCGTGATTCGCGCAAAACACCCAAAGAAGGGACATGTCGTGACTTTTTTTTCAGCGGACTCACACTGAGTAAAAATCACGGACATTTCTGCACGGCCCCATAGACTAATATAGGTCCGTGCAACGTTTTTCCCGTTCGTCTGAATAAAGCCTTAAGTAGTTTTCCTTTGATTGGGCACACCTGGCAAACTAATTATCACAGGTGTCTGAGATTGATTACAATGATCCAAAGAGCCCTGAGACACAATACCATCCATGAGTTTAATTGAAAAACGAATAATTAAATGTTTATGACACTTAAATCCAATGTGCATAATAATTTGGAACACGGTGTAGCTGTATGAGACTTTATTTTTTGGTACTATTACATTATTGTTTAATCTATATAAATCTTTATATTTTGACAAAAATGCAGAAAAAGAGCAGTTTTTATTTTATTTTTTTTACTGCATACATCGATCATCATAAATTATGCTATAAGTATGTTGTGCGGGTATTTGTGGTCGCGACAAAACCAAATATGTGTATATTATTTAATGTATTGGGACTATTATGTTAAGAATATTTAATTGTAAAAAAAATAGCATTTATGTATTTTTACAGATTTTTGTTATTTAACATTACTTTTTTTAAATGAATTTTACTATTTTATTTTTTTACTTTAATGTTCTGCCATATATCTACATTCCACTACATTAGCCTGTGTACTGATAGTACACAGGCAGCTGTTAGGGCATTAGTATGCCCTAACAACAGGAAATATGGTCAGACAACCCTGGGGTCCTTCAATGGACCCTGGGCGGTCTGTCAATATATGGTATGTCCCTGGGGATCAAAGATCCCCCTTCTCATTTTCAGTTTAAATGCCACAATCCGCTTTAATCGCGGCATTCAAGGGGATAACAGTGGAGATGAGAGGTTTCTCTGATATCCGCTGTAAGCCAGATTCACACGAGCGCTGTGCATCTCGGACGTGAAAAACTGCTGTTTTTCACGTCCGAGGTGCATCCGTGCTCACCTATGCGGGACGCGATGTCACACATCCACCATATTTGAGTGTCTATGGAGGGATGCGTGATGCGTGAAAAGATAGTACATGTCCTATTTTCCCACGGACCCTTCACACGGTCCGTTGAAACAACGGCTGTGTGAACGGCCACATTGAATTACATAAGTCCGTGGGATGGCCGCTGTTTCAACGGCCGTCCCATGGACGTTTAACATGTTCGTGTGAATCAGGCCTTAGAGAGGGATGCGGCTGTGTTTTACAGCCATTGCCCCGCTCCTGATCCGCGCCATCACCATGATGTGATGCGGCCGGCGTTGCACTAATAAGCATCAGGTACTGAAGACAGAACATGGAGGCGCTTTGCAGTGCGCTCGCCATGTTCTGTGTCTTGGGGGCTGGCGCTCAGCGCCGCACCGGCCACATCACATCTTTATCTTAGCTTAGTATCGAAATACAAGAATTCACGGTATTGAACAGTTTGAAGGTGCACAGCATCAAAATTGTATTGATATTCATCGTGCAACCCTAGTGGCTGTATGGCAGTATTATTTAATTGCTTTTATCCAGCAAACTTAGAGACATTTAGAACACAAATTTTATTTACACTGTAAAAAAAGCACAGTTACTACCGAGTTAGGTGTCAAATCTTGAATCACAGAGGTTCCTAGTCATACCTGCTAGGAGCTATGACTACAAATAGGTGTGGTTCAAAATGCTAACTTGTACCTGTATTTTAATTATGTGACTATAAAGTTCAGGATTTTAATACCACTACAATTTATACAAGTCATTTTTATTGTATACTTCCCTTTGACCAGTTCAGATTTTTCATGCATCGGGAAGAATAAGAATGGAATATGTAAATAGCAGGTTTGAATTGTATTCTTGTTACTTCTTGGTATTATTCAGTCACTGTATGGCGGTATTATTCAGTTACTGTATGTTGTATTATTTAGTCTTTGCATTGTTGGTATTATTTTGTCACTGTATTACTTTATTATGCATTTACTGTATGGCGGTATTA
Source organism: Rhinoderma darwinii (assembly GCF_050947455.1). NCBI lineage: Eukaryota > Metazoa > Chordata > Amphibia > Anura > Rhinodermatidae > Rhinoderma > Rhinoderma darwinii. The sequence goes on along the minus strand of NC_134696.1, from coordinate 47,678,400 downwards.
TTCAGTCACTGTATGGCGATATAATTCAGTCACTGTATGGCGATATAATTCAGTCACTGTATGGCTGTATTATTTACTGTATGGCGGTATTATTCAGTTACTGTATGTTGTATTATTTAGTCTGAATAGTTGGTAGTATTTTGTCACTGTATTGCTTTATTATGCATTCACTGTATGGCGGTATTATTCAGTCACTGTATGGCGATTATAATTCAGTCACTGTATGGCTGTATTATTTACTGTATTATTTAGTCACTGTATGGCGGTATAATTCAGTCATTTTATGGTGATATTATTTAGTCTTTGCATGGTAGTAATATTTTGTCACTGTATTGCTGAATTATTCATTCACGGTATGGCTGTATTTACTGTATGGCAGTATTGTTCTGTCCCTATATGGCAGTATAATTCAGTTACTGTATGGTAGTATTATGCAGTCAGTGTATGAAGATACAATTTATTCACTGTATAGTAATATTTATTTACGGCATGGTAGTGTTATTTGGTCACTGTATGGTGGTTTTAATTTCTTTATGGTACGATTATTTAGTCACTCTATGAGAAAGATAAGTGTTAGAATATGGTAATGTTGAACTGCGACTCTAAAGATCTCCAATATATTTATGGTCACTAGTCTGAAATTAACTCTGTACCCAGTGATCCTACGAAGGTGATAATAAATGGTGAAGATGTGATGAGAGATGAATAGGTGAATACAAAACAGTGTAAAGCTTAGACAAATAAAATTGTATGTGAAAAAATAGTAAAGCTACTAGTATCAGCAGCATAGGATAGCTCCTCGGCACAATGCAGGATAGTTTTTGCGATGGGGAAGTATGTAGTGGTCACTCTGTGATGGAGGGCACTCTATCGCAGGGGCTGTAGGTTCTACTTATGTAGCTAAAATATTGCACTCTCTGGGCTCTGTTTGTCTGGTCACTTTGTGGGCTCTTTATGACTGTGGACAAAGTATAGACACTGAGTCTATGACGGGACAGTATGATGGTTTATGGGAACAGTTTGTCACTAGATTGACACCGTATGAGTGATGACAATCTCTCTACAGCGCTGAGGAATATTTCAGAGCTATATGATAAAATAAAATAAGGTAATAAATTTGCACTACGTCTGATTCCATGTTGGCACTGTTTGGCTCTACATGGCCACTGTTTGACAGTATGTGGGCACAGTATAGAAAATATGTGAGCACTAGAAATTGATGTAAGCAAATTATGGCATTCAATCGACTAAATGGCTCTATGTTGGCAAATTATTACACTATGTGGGCTTTGTACGATACTGCGGACAAAGTATGGCACTTTGGATAATGTAGAATGTACCGTGTATGGCACAGTGTTCTATCTAAGCACATGTAGTAAATTAGGGCAGTATGGCACTCTCTGGGCATTGTATAACCATAGAAAGGTAGAAGAAACCGCAGCCCTCGTCCAATTGGCAAAAAAGATGTATAGCTTTATTCACCAGATCATGCATTGTTTCAACCCAACATGTTTGTTTTTTTTCAAATTTGAAAAATACCTATGTTCGGTTGAAACGTTGCGTGATATGGTAAATAAAGCTATACATATTTTTTTTAAATTGGACGAGGGCTGCGGGTTCTTCTTCCTTTCTATTGTCGTACAAGGGGTTCCTAAGCTAGAACCTGACAATGCCTGCACCATCTAGGACTGAAAATATGGTGGACGTATTGACTGTTTGCTGGAGTACTGATGACTTTCGTTTGTGAGCATTGTGTACTATTTATGTAGGCCATGTAAGTCGCCATCTTCCCCGTTCACTTCCTAAAATTCGTTAATTTTTTTTTCAACTTGGAAACTTTTTAGAGGTTACCTTATTAACAAATATAAATAGATCCAAAGTTAACATAAAGAATTGACACGCAAACTAATAATTCCCAAAAAATGTTTAACAGACTGTGGGACATCTAGCAGAAACACCATCATCAATTTTGAATAGAGTTCTTTACAGCAAGACTAGTTGAAAGTCCAAAATATTACAATATAACTCTTTAATCCGCACTGTAAACACTCTAAAAAAAGAAAAATTATACCAGAATTGCCCATTTCACCCCACAAAGATATTTTTTTCCGTTTCCCGGTACATTATATTGTAAATTAAATGGTGCCATGAAAAACTACAACTCTACAAGCCCTCATACAGCTATTTCGACGGAAAAATAAAGAAATTATGGCTTTTGGAAGGCGGGAGGAAAAAACAAACATGAAAATTGGCCGGGCCATTCAGGGGTTAATACCTTCCCACCGCAGTCAGTTTTCACCTTCCAGACAGAGCCTCATTTTTCAAATCTGACGTGTCACTTTATGTGGTAATAACTTTGGAATGGTGAAATGGTTTTACTTATCCAAGCGATACTGATGGTGTTTTCTCTTAACACGTTGTACTTGTGTACAGTTAGTAGCAAATTTTTTGTCAATACATTCAGTGTTTATTTGTGAAAAATGCCAAAAAATGTTGAAGATTTGGCAAAGTTTTCATTTTTCTCAATTTCATTTTCTCTGCTTATAAGTCTACATTCACACGACAGGGAAAAGTGTCCGTGCATCGGTAACGCTCTGGCTGAGGATTCTGCTCCTAGAGGGATCCCTAATGGTGCTATCTATAGGGTGGGGCATGGGTGGCTATCCACATGGTGGGGTGTGTGACGCTATCTAGGGGGGGGTGTCTCTCTATCTTTAAGGTGGGTGTGGCACTATATACATGGGCACTGTGGCACTATGTGGGCATTGTCACTATAGTACTTTACATGTGGGCACTGTGGCACTATCTACAGTGGGCACTGTGGGTACTGATGCTTTATGTTGGCACTGGCAGTATCTATGTGGGCACTGGCACTATCTACTTGGGCACAATTTACAGTGGGCACTGTGACACTATCTACAGGGGCATTGCGGCACTATCTACATGGGCACTGTGTTGTTTTCTAGGGGTTTGGACAAAAAAAACCCTGGCAAATAAAATCCATCAGTTTTTTTAACAGCCATGAAAAACGAATGGCAAACAGATGACAAACGGGCAATAAAAATGGACAGATGGACTAGAAATGGATGAAAATTTGGAGACACACTGAGGCAAAACAGCCAGAGAAAACTGACAGTTGATCAGTTTTTAATGGCTATTTTTTTCACTGTCGTGTGAATGTAGCCTAAGGCCTCGTTCACATCAGCGTCGGGTTCCGTTCATGGGTTCCATTAGAGCTTTCTGTCAGAGGAACCCATGAACGGAAAGCCAAACTGAGTCCTCTATGCTATTGTTTCCACACAAAAAAACGGAAACCTTACGGAACAGAAACAAACGGAAACCATTTTCAATGGAAGCATTACCATCGAAATCAACGGTAATGCAAACTAAATCTATGGTTTCCGTTTGGCTTTCCATTCGTGGGTTCCCCTGACGGAAAGGTCTAATGGAACCCCTGAATGGAGCCTGACGATGATGTGAACGAGGCCTAAGACAGATCGTAATACCACATAATATAGTTACTAATTAACAATTCCCATATGTTCACTTTAGGATGACATAATGTTTTGAACATTCTTTTATTTTTATAGGACGTTAGGAGCCATACAGGTTTAGTAGTCATTTTTCAAATCTCTAACATTTCTAAAACATTGGCTCTGCAAATGCGACAGTGGGCCAAGAAACCAATCCAGCAAAATCTGCACCCAGAAAGCCAAATTGCGTTCCTTCCCTGCTGAGCTCTTCGGTCGGGGAATAATATGCTTCTATATATGGCAGATCTGGAGGCCATTGTTAGGAGCCTGGTTGCCATAGCGACCATCAGCACTCCAGCGATTGCGTCACAGGAGGGCAGATGTGCTACAAACCACTTCAATACCGCAGTCGTTATTTAACGTGGCATCTAAGGGGTTAATGGGCCGGAGTCAGAGCTAACAACAATCCCGGGTGTAACAGCAGAGCGTTTCGGTAGTACACAGCTGAAACCCATGAGGTTTAAATTTTTTTCCATGGAAACAAAAGTTCTGTAGACTGCACTTTTGCTCCCGTCAAAAAAAACGGAAACCTAGTAAACGGAGACAAACGGAAAGCAACTGAAACAAAAGAATTAACATTGAAATCAATGGTAATTCTAGCGGAACCATTGCTTTCAGCTTAATCTTTCGATCCTCTCTTCCTCTGATGGAAGAGAGGTAAACATATATTAACGGTAGTCTGAAATTAGCCTATCTTTGATTATCATTGCCTGCCGGCTGCCCTGACCTCTTGCTTGTGACCTGTGATGAACCTCAGCCGCCTACCCTGACCTTTATCTCAACCAACCGTTAGTGCATGTCTGCAGCGTGCCCTGACCTATGCTATACCTGACCTCACATTTTGTCTGCTGACTTTGTACTTTGCATGTTTTACGTTGGTCAATACGAAGAGAGACTATTCTGGGGGTAGCGACATGCAGTTCCCCAGCAACGAAGTCCATATCCCTGTATAGGGGTTAAAGAGTGAATACATGAAGTCCCCTTATACTCCTGGGTTTAGCCCCATGTCAAATCCCTTGGTGACAAAATGGGTTCACACCATCCTCTGCTGACCCCGTGACAGTTTCATTTCCCACTGACCCGGTGACATCGTAGATGCATGTAAAAAGATCCCATTGGTGAATTAGTAATATTATAATTAAAACAGTCTGAAAATTACTCTGAGATTTCTATTACTGGAAATCTGATTCCACATTCAAATTAATTGCACTTTACTAATAAGTCCAAACAGAATTCTGTCCACAAGTCCCCTTCAAGCACACTGAAGACCTGATATCCACACCCAAAAATAACACTGACAACAGAAAATACTAATATTATACGGTCTCTAAAGTGGACAATAAAAAATTACTTGTCAGTTTCTTGACAGTTTCAGATTGGATCACTAGTCAGAAGTTATGTCAAAACTTGTATGTAGAGATGTAACTCCTTTTCCGTATATATGTCATACAGGAGAGTCCTCCGTTCAGGACCTCTACTTTGTTAGCGTTCGCTTTTCTCTGGAGGACCTGCCCTGTCCAAGTAATATATGGTTGGCTATTAATTTCACCACATTTCCCATGTTTTTACATGATTTTATTTGCATCTGTTTATAAATTTTACGGTGGAATTTCTCTCTGTTGTTGCTTTTTAGGTGTGTGTGAACCATCAAGACGTTATAGTCAAAATACTTTAAAGTGAATGTCCACCCCTGAATACCATTTTGTTTTAGAATAGGTTCAAAATGCTGTGCTAATTTCTAAGTATATCTTTATAGGGATCGGAGCTCCATTTTCCTGATACAGAGTTCCAAAACCTCTGCATATGACTGCTTGCAGCCACCACTAGAGGGTGCTTACTGCATGCTGTTATATAATGAACTCAATAATACAACATGCAGTAAGCTCCCTCTAGTGGCGGCATCAGGCAGCCAGCGTGTTAGTTTCTAAATCTATGTCTATGCAGGGGATTTGAAGCTCTGTTTTAGAAAAACTTTGACGCTATAAAGGATTTGACACTATAAAGATATATTTCAAAATTAAGTAGCTCAGAATTTGACCTAAAAACTAAATAATGATAAAAGGTGGAGATTCACTTTAAAGCGTATCTAACTTTTCAAGTGTCTTTTCATAAAAAGCAGCCCTATGTGTGTACATGGGGGATAACACTATTTCTGGCCATCAAATGACTTGTATTTAGCATTTTTAGCAGATTTCCCCTCTAATTCTCAATGATCTCTGAGCTATTGGGTGGAGCCTAACTACTATCATGTCTTCTATACACTGCACACAGAGAAGCGGAAGGTGCTGCCCTCTTATCTCTATCTATGACATATGTGTATATGTATACACATATGTATAGGAGCTGCAGCAACATGAAGGAGATTATAGAGCAGTAATGAGCAGTGTAGCTGAGAATACAGCACTACGTTGCTATATAACTCTTACCAGCAGCCTGTGTCTCCTCTTTGCTCCTGTTCCCTCTCCCCTCTCCATCGACTTTTATAGGCAACATGTCTGTGTCTCTCTCTTCTCCTGCTCCCCTTCTCCATAGACTTCTATGGGTAGCATATCTGTGTCTCTCTTCTCCTACTCATTCCTTCAGCTCTCCCCCTTTCCATAGACTTCTATAGGCAGTGTGTCTATGTCTCTCTCTCTCCCCACGGCTCTACAAAAACTTCTATGGGAAGCGTGTCTGTGTCTCTCTCTTCTCCTGCTCCCTCCTTCAGCTCTTCCCTCTCTCCATAGACTTCTATGGGCAGCATGTCTGTGTTTTTCTCTCCCTGGTTCCTCCTACTGCTCCCCCTCACCTCTTTGTAGACTTCTATAGGCAGAATGTCTGTGTCTTTCTCTCTCTGCTACTTCCCCCTGTTGCCCTTCTCTCTTCATGGACTTCTATGGGCAGCTTGTCTGTGTCTCTCTCTTCTCCTGCTCTCTCCTTAAGCTTCCAACCTACATAGACTTATATAGGCAGTGTGTCCTTGTATTTCTTTCTCTGTTCCCTCCTCCTTCTCCCTCCTTCCCTCTCCATAGACTACTATAGGCAGCACATGTTTGTGTGTATCTCTCTCTTCTCCTGCTGCCTCCTCCAGCACTCCCCTCTCCTCCCCTTTCCAAAAACATCTATGGTCACCGTGTATGTCTATCTGTATGCTCTTGCTCCCCATCCCCTCTCTATAGATTTCTTTGGGCAGCTTTTCTTTGTCTCTCTCTTCTCCTGATCCCTCCTCCAGTTCCTCACCTTCATAGACTTCTATGGGCAGCATGTCTGTGTCTTTCTCTCCCTGCTGCCTCCAGCTTCATAGACTTTTATGGCCAGCGTGCCTGTTTTTCTCTCTTAATCCCTCCTCCTTCTCCCCCCCTTTCCCTTTTATACTGTCTGATGTTTGAAGTTAACTTGTATGATGATAACGACTTGGCTTCTGTGTGTTTAGAACTTTGTGTGTACAATTAGAACCTGTGACTGTTGTAAGTGATACTGTGAGAGATTATACAGTTCCAAATTTAGATACATGTACAAACTAATAAGTTGTCGCATAACCCTTTCACTGCCAGGGCTTTCTGGACATTTTAAAATTACCCCCCCCCCCTGAAATATGAAATAACAAACTCATACTAGACCCCCATACCCAGGGCCGTATTTACAACTAGTCATTGGAGGTCCAGTGTCTCAGGGCGCCGCCTTGCAGGGTGTTAAAAGTAAATATATGCAAACCCCAACCTTGACAACCCGCCAGACTTACTAGGAAAACCTACATCTTGGGGGGGCGGGGGGGGGGGGGGGCACGCATGGGCCGCCCAGCAGAGACTAAGAAAGAGTCTCCTCTGCACTGAAGGGCAAGGTGAACACTGATTGCCGTAGCAGTAGTCATCAGGGGCTTTTGTCTGCTGCTTAACAAATCAGCATAGATGGCTCAAAAGCCCTTGGGACCCCCACAAGCACTTCCTACACTAAGCTCCAGAGCATCAGGTTACTGTAAACTCTGCCCACCAGACTTTTTGTGGAACTGTCTTGGGACTTTTTAATAAAGCCAGGGATCTGTCATTGACAGGAGAGACAGGTGGAGAGAATGAGCAGAGACAGATATTGAAAGCAAGGTAGAAGGAATACACTGGAGTCTTCCCCAGCTGCTTTTTGCTGTTCTCTGTGCCACCCCCTCTGTCTGCTATGTCCTACTGTCCTGGGTCAGAACTGGCTAATGGTCCTCACTTCTTTAGGCTGCCTGTATGTCCAGACTTCAGCTATCTGCAGAAAGTGCATGTGTATTGAAATCCATGTGTAATGTGTGTATTGTGTTTGTGTATTGTGCATATGTGTGTATAATGTGCTTGTGTAATGTAAATATGTATGTATATCTGTCTTCAGGGCTGGTGCGGCCGCACAGCTTAGTATCGAAATACATGAATTCACTGTATTGAACTATTTGAGGGTGCACTCCATCGAAATAGTATTGATTTTTTGATACGTCATGGAATCCTATTGGTGAGCATTAATTGGACTTTAATGGGCGCACATTCAGGCTTAGTGCCTAGTGCAGCGTGAGCTGTAAATATGGCCCTACCCATAGCTGTATATTTTCTGAAAGTAGACACCCGTCACATTACCAAAATGCCACTGAGAACTATATACACACAGGTGCCTTTATGTAATTTTGCATCAAAGTGTAATTTTTTTTAAATAACATATGTGTACAGGTTCATGTTTTTAATTAAAAATCTTGAAAAGAACAGATCATGTGCTAGTTCTTTGTATTGACCACACATATACTTATACATATTAATAAGATTACCTCTAAGGCATCTTTTTTCCAAGCTGAACAAGCCCAATTTCTCTAGCCTTTCATTCTAAGGGACACCTACCATCCAATTTAATAATCTAGACGCCTGCCTCTGAACCCTCTCTAGTTCTCCTATATCCTCTTTACAATTTGGGGCCCAAGGTTTTTATATATTTTTTTTATACACCCTAAAATCCTACTTGCTTTTGCATCTGCTGCTTGACATTGAGTGCTGCTGCTTAGCTTATTTGTATATATATAATATAAATCAAAAGGCCTGGACGACCACAGAAGACAACTAAAGAGGATGATCGCAGAACTCTTTTCTTAGTAAAGAGACACCTTCATGAATGTAAATACAGGGGGTTTAGCTCAAGACGTAAACACTCAAGAACAGAAAGCCCAGATTAGACTTTGTAAGAAAACATCTAAAAAACATCTAAAAGAGCTGGAACACAATTCTCCGGAGAGATGAAGCCAAAATGAACTTGTATTAGAATGATGGGAAGAGAATGGTATGGAAAAGCAAAGGAAGGGCTCATGATCTGAAACATACCACATCACCTGTCACACATGGTGGATGCAGTGTTATGACATGGGCATATATGGCTGCCAATGAAATAGGGTCAAAACTGATAGGACGTTCTTTACAGTATAGTTAAATAATGACCCATTTGGCCACATACTTTTTAACCCCTTGACACACCAGGGCCTCCCCTATGTCCTGGTGCAGGGGTTGAATTATGGAGCGGGCTCATGCGCTTAGTCCGCTTCATACACTGTGGGTGTCAGCTGTGTATTACAGCTGACACCTTTCACTAACGGCCAGACAGAGATCACTCTGATCCTGGCCGTTTAACAACTTAGATGACGCAGGGAATAACGACCGAGGCATCTAACCGTTAGAAGCAGGGGTGGCCCCCTTCAACAGCCCATCATGATCGATAGACATGTTAATGATATGCACATGATAAAAAAATGGAAACAAAATATTGCAAACATCTTGATTTATTCAGTATCGAGTATGAGTGCCACACGCAGAATTAGATCAAGGTGTGAAAAGTTTGTATATACAACATCAACAAGTGCTCTGAAGCAGAGACCATGCAACATTTGGCTTTTAGGGTATGTTCACACACCTTGTTTACGCCCCGAAATACGCCTGAAAAAATGGTAGCTGAATGCCTACAAACATCTGCCTGTTGAAATCAATGGGAAAAACAGCATTTAGTACATACGGGAGCTGATTTTCCATTGAACACTATGAAAAACGCCTCAAAAAAACGCCTCAAAAGAGGCTTCAAATTAAAAGAAGCTTCATTTTGAGCTTCAAAAATGGCTGAAAATCAGAGGCTGTTTGCAAGGGTTCCATCGTTTTGACGGAATCAATAGCGTAGTCAATTCCGCTATTGATTCCGGCAAAATTACTGAACACTTGCACAACGGAGACAAACGGAAACAATTGGCACCGGATCCGTCACCATTGAAATCAACGTTTGGTTTCCGTTTGTGTCAGTCAGGGTCCCGTTCCGACGGAAAGCTCCGATAGCGCAGATGTGAACGAAGTCTAACTTGATGGCATGATCTGGACCCTGGTAGACGTCTTCTTTTGTGACAATCGGAGAGCAAATACATTATACTCTCTGATTGATAAGGGGGGATGATAATATGATAACTGCTCTCCGTGTATGGTGTCAGCTCCCTCCTTCCTTTGCTCCTCCACAAAGGCTGAAGTGGGAACTGCAAATTTTTAAACTCCCATTTCAGCCTGCTCTAGCACAGTTCTTCCCTGCCAGTACATAATACATCCTTCGCATAGATAGGTTAAGACCTTAACATGGGGAGGCTGGCCATGTATATGAGCCAACAATATTGTCAAGACCTTACTTAGATACTGTAGGTACTTACATCAGAACTGGACAAATCCCAGGAGCCAAGTAGCCAAATAAGTCTAGAAATGAACTACTGACGCCTAACTTTTTAGGTTGTTTTATATTGGTGTCTGTGGAATATCTTATTGTTGGGTTATTAAAGGCTTCGTTCACATCTGCGTTGTGACATTTCGTTGTTCTTCTCCGTCAGAGGATCAGAACAAGGGAATAACGGAATCAACGGTTCCATTGCACAACATACACTGCCGGCAGCTGACGGAACCCATTGACTTTAATAGGTACCGTCGGCGTTCCGACGGGGTGTCCGTTATTTTACCAGACAATCTCCGGTAATCCCTGCTCGATCTGAGGTTTCCATTTGTCTCCGTTCCGTAAGGTTTCCGTTTTTTTTGCGGAAACAATAGCGGAGTCGACTGCACTATTGATTCCGCCAAAAAACTGAAACCTTACTGAACGGAGACAAACGGAAACCATTTGCAACGGAAGCATTACCATTGAAATCAATGGTAATGCAAACGGAAGCTATGGTTTCCGTTTGCCTTTCCGTTGATGGGATCCTCCGACGGAAAAGTCTGACGGAACTCATCAACGGAACCTAACGCTAATTTGAACACAGCCTAATTTGTTGCCTCTGAATGTTTCTGTTATTCTAACATCATGCGCTATTTTGTTGGTATTTGCGATTGAGGCTTTTGATGGAGCCTCAAACGCAGATGGGAACAAGGCCTAAAATGATTTATTTTAAAGATAATGTTTTTTTTATTCATTAATTGATTTATATTCTTTTATTCAGGAAATCGCTGCCTCCTTTCTCATCCACTGCTTCTAAATTCAGCTATGAAGAAATGATTAATTGTCATGATTTAAGGAGGGGAAAGGTAAGTTTTAATTTTTTCATTATATTATTAATAATAATAATAATAATAATTTGTCACGTGATGGATTATAGAATATTGTGGATTATCAGGCTGTTATAGATAATTAAATAAATCTCATTTGTAAGGGTAAAGCGTGCACAAAATTGTCCTGACAACTTCCTTTCCACACACTAACATCACTAAATAATGTCAGCCAGCAAAGATAAGGTCAGATCGTCCATAAATAAATAACCATACTCTGAAGAAAAGCTCTTTCTTGTTTTTTATACATTTTTTTGGCATATACTCTTTATATATTTTTATTTCTTATACATTTTCTTATTATTTACCTTGTTTTTCTAAAACAATACAAAGGAAGCTGCACCTAAAACTACAAATACCAAGATAGAAGAGAACCAAAATACACCCATTCTTATACAACCACCTATAGATAACGGCAATTTTGAACTCTCAAACTCCCCATAAGACCTCCACATCATTTATACTACTATATATATGTACACTCTGTAGGCTATGCCTGATGAAGACTTTGGTACAAAGTCGAAACGCGTCGCAGCAACTTCTAATGCAAATAAATATATAATTTTTTCTTGATAATCTTTACTTCATGTAAATTTGTTATCCCGGGAAAAATAACTGACCAGCCCAGGAGCGCCAAAAAAAAGGGAGACAGTTTTCTTGCTAGACTGCATTTCTTGATACAACGAAGGAGCTGTGCCAACTCAGATCCAGTGTCATCGCTCAAGGCTAGCACACTGTGGTTCTCAGGGTCTGAACTCAACATGCAATAAAATTGAGTTGTGCCGATGAACCAGCACAACTCCAAAAGGTGAGCAACCATTCTGTATATCTCAAACACACCTTGCATAGCTTGTTGGTCCCTACGGTATTGCCTTAGGGGAGCGCCGTCTCCTGTTTCTTTTTCTCTTTTTACTCAAGCAGAATATTAAATTTAGGAAAGCCTATTACAAAATACCAATTCAGGGATTCTCACTTACAAGATAAGGCCATATGAAATGTTAAATACTTTTGTGTCAAAAAAGACAAAAGTATAATAGGTATGATACCTTTATTGGCTAACCATAAAAGTTCTATATGCAAGCTTTCAGAGCACAGAGGCCCCTTCTTCAGGCAGTTTATAATTTAACTGAAAAAGCTAAGAGTGGGACCCTCAGTAAATGATAGGAGGGGGTCTAGATAAAAAAGGAAAACAACTAATACATGAATGAGAAAACGTAACAGTGAAAGACAGAATCCTATTAAAAAAAAAAAAAAAAAAAAGTGAATTTAGTGATGAAACATCTCCGTAATGACATAGGCCACTGTGGAGCGGACAAAGTCATCCAACTGGAAAAAAATACGTCCTATTGGACTTTTATTCAAAGACAGACAACAGACTATATTAGAGAACATTTTTTGTGTATCAAACAGAAACATCCCACTATGGCAGACAAGGCTCCTTTGGGATAAATTACAACCAGTGCACCATTTGTAGTTGTTTCAGTGGTCTTCCTTAATTTAGAGAGGAGTAGAGGATTAATTTAAATGTTTCATTCAGTCCTATTGCCCTCGGTGTATAAAATCCAGCACCTAGCCATGTAGTCGCCTTTACAAACATTCGTGAAAGAATGGGTCATTCTAAAGAGCTCACTGAATTCCAGCGTGGTCCTGTAATAGGATGCCACCGTTGTAACAAGTCAGTTGGTGAAAGGTCTTCCCTCCGAGACATTTCACGATCAACTCTAAGCGTTTAGAAACCACAGCAACTCAGTCACGAAGTTCAGACCATGTAAAATTACAGAGCGGGGTTGCCGAGTGCTGAAGTAACTAGTGCATACTGCTACTTCAGATGACAAAGAATACTTCTATCAACCTGACTGGTTTGACTTCAATAAACAACAACCAATACCACTATCCGAGTCATTTAACCACTTCCCTCTTTAGCCACTTTTGACCTTCCTGACAGAGCCTCATTTTTCAAAAATGACATGTGTCACTTTATGTGGTAATAACTCCGGAATGCTTCCACCTATCCAAGCGATTCTGAGATTGTTTTCTCGTGACACATTGGACTTTATGTTACTGGCAAAATTTGCTCCATATGTTCAGTATTTAATTGTGAAAAACACCAAAAATTAGCGAAAAATTGCAAAAATTAGCATTTTTCTCAATTTAAATGTATCTGCTTGTAAGACAGGCAGTTATACCACACAAAATTGTTGCTAATTAACATCACCCATATGTCTACTTTAGATTGGCATCGTTTTTTGAACATCCTTTTATTTTTCTATGACCTCACAAGGCTTAGAACTTTAGCAGCAATTTCTCACATTTTCAAGAAAATTTCAAAAGGCTATTTTTACAGGGGCCATTTCAGTTGTGAAGTGGTTTTGAGGGCCTTATATATTAGAAACCCCCAAAAAGTCACCCCATTTTAAAAACTTCACCCCTCAAAGTATTCAAAACAGCATTTAGAAAATGTCTTAACTCTTTACACATTTCACAGGAATTAAAGCAAAGTAGAGGTGAAATGTACAAATTTCATATTTTTCTGCAGAAATACATTTTTAATACAATTTTTTTTATAACACAGAAGGTTTTACCAGAAAAATGCAACTCAATATTTGTTGCCCAGTTTCTGCAGTTTTAGGAAATATCCCACATGTGGCCGTAGCGTGCTACTGGAATGAAGCACCGGCCTCAGAATCAAAGGAGCACCTAGTGGATTTTGGGGCCTTATTTTTGTTAGAATATATTTTAGGCACCATGTCAGGTTTGAAGGGCTCTTGCAGTGACAAAACAGTAAAAATCCCCCAAAAGTGACCCCATCTGAGAAACTAGACACCTCAAGGAAATTATCTAGGGGTGCAGTGAGCATTTTGACCGCACAGGTTTTTTACAGAAATTATTGGAAGTAGGCCGTGAAAATTAAAATCAACATTTCTTCAAAGAAAATGTAGGTTTAGCGATTTTTTTTCTCATTTCCACAAGGACTAAAGGAGAAAAAGCACCGCAAAATTTGTAAAGCAATTTCTCCCGAGTAAAACAATACCTCACATGTGGTAATAAACGGTTGTTTGGAGACACGGCGTGGCTGAGAAGGGAAAGAGCGCTATTTGGCTTTTGGAGTTCACATTTAGCAGGAATGGTTTTCGGAGGCCATGTCACATTTACAAAGCCCCTGAGGTGACAAAACAGTGGAAACCCCCAACTAGTGACCCTATTTTGGAAACTATACCCCTTGAGGAAATTATCTAGGGGTATAGTGAGCATTTTGACCCCACAGGTTTTTTGCAGAAATTTTTGCAAGTAGGCTGTGAAAATGAAAATCTACATTTTTTCAAATAAAATGTAGGTTTAGCTAATTTTTTTTCATTTCCACAAGGACTAAAGGAGAAAAAGCACCATAAAATTTGTAAAGAAATTTCTCCCGAGTAAAACAATACCCCACATGTGGTAATAAACGGCTGTTTGGACACACGGCGAGGCTGAGAAGGGAAAGAGCGCCATTTGGCTTTTGGAACTCAAATTTAGCAGGAATGGTTTGCGGAGGCCATGTCACATTTACAAAGCCCTTGAGGGGATAAAACAGTGGAAACCCCCCACAAGTGACCCCATTTTGGAAACTACACCCATTGAGGAAATTATCTAGGGGTATAGTGAGCGATTTGACCCCACAGTTTTTTTGCAGAAATTATTGGAAGTAGGCCCTGAAAATAATAATCTACAGTTTTTCAAAAAAAATCTAGGCTTAGCTAATTTTTTCTCATTTCCAGAAGGACTGAAGGAGAAAAAGCACCACAAAATTTGTAAAGCAATTTCTCCCGAGTAAAACAATACCCCACATGTAGTAATAAACGGCTGTTTGGACACACGGCAGGGCTTAGAAGGGAAAGAGCACTATTTGGCTTTTTGAGATCACATTTAGCAGGAATGATTTGCGGAGGCCAGGTCACATTTGCAAAGCCCCTGAGGGGACAAAACAATGAAAACGCCCAAAAAGGGACTCCATTTAGGAAACTACACCTCTTGAGGAATTCATCTAGGGGTGTAGTGAGCATTTTGACCCCACAGATGTTTCATAGAATTTATTAGAATTAGGCAGTGAAAATAAAAACAGTCCTTTTTCTTCAATAAGACGTAGCTTTAGCGCAAATTTTTTCATTTTCTCAACAAATAAAGGAAAAAAAGAACCCAACATTTGTAAAGCAATTTCTCCCGAGTACGGCAATACCCCATATGTGGTCATAAACTGCTGTTTGGGCAAACGGCAGGGCTCAGAAAGGAAGGACCGCCATTTGGAGTGCAGATGTTGCTGGATTGGTTTCTGGGCGCCTGTGGGCCCAAAACAGTGGAAACCCCCCAGAAGTGACCCCATTTTGGAAACTACACCCCTCAATGCATTTACCAAGGGGTGTAGTAAGCATTTTAACCCTGCAGGTGTTTTGTAGAAATTAGTGTTCACTCGATGTTGCAGAGTGAAAATGGGATTTTTTTCCATAGATATGCCAATATGTGGTGCCCGGCTTGTGCCACCATAACAAGACAGCTCTCTAATTATTATGCAGTGTTTCCCGGTTTTAGAAACACCCTACATGTGGCCCTAATCTTTTGTCTGGACATATGACAGGGCTCAGAAGTGAAGCGTACCATGCGGAGTGGAGGCCTAATTTGGCGATTTACAAAGTATTGGTTCACAACTGCAGAGGCTCAGATGTGAAATAATAAAAATAAACCCCTGATAAGTGACCCCCACTATGGAAACTGCACCCCTCAAAGCATTTATTAAGGGGTGTAGTGAGCATTTTCACCCCACAGGTCTTTTCCATAAATGAAAGCGCTGCGGATGGTGCAAATTAAAAAATTATATTTTTCCCTAGATATGCCATTCAGTGGCAAATATGTCATGCCCAGCTTATGACGCTGGAGACACACACCCCAAAAATTGTTAAAAGGGTTCTCCCGGGTATGACGATGCCATATATGTTGAAGGAAACTGCTGTTTGGGGACGCTGTAGGGTTCAGAGCCGAGGGAGCACCATTTGGCTTTTGGAGAGCGGATTTTGCTTGGTACTATATTTGTTTGAGTATTACTGGTGTTTTATAATGTGGGGGTACATGTAAGCGGGGCGGAGTATATAAGGGGCATAGTCAGGTGGTATAAAAAAAATAAAATAATCCATAGATGTGTGTTACGCTGTGAAGCAATCCTTTCCGCACAGGCCAGTGTCGCACTGATAAATGGTGTCATTTCTTATCCCCCTTTTGGTCCACACTCCGCACCTTTTGTAGTTTGGGGAATTTTGCTGGGAAAGTGTTGTCCTGGTATAATATGGGCACCGTCGCCTCCAGCGGATATGTTTGGGCTCTCCCCTTCCTGGTTCCCTAATTTTAGGTCCTTGATAAATCGCCTCTTGAAACAGAAGAAATGTTCCCCTCGGGCACAACTGCATATTTTTTTATTTCCTGACTTATTGGAGCCATAACTAATTTTATTTTTCATAGACGTAGCGGTATGAGGGCTGGTTTGTTGCGGGACGAGCTGTAGTTATTATTGGTACCATTTTGGGGTACATGTGACTTTTTGATCACCTTTTATCCTATTTTTTGGGATGCCAGGTAAACAAAAAAACGCAATTCTGGCACAGCTTTTTTCGTTTTTTTTATACAGCTTTCACCATGCGTTATAAATTACATGTTAACTTTATTCTGTGGGTCAGTACGATTCTGGCGATACGTAATTTATAGCACTTTTTTATGTTTTACAACTTTTTGCACAATAAAATTACTTTTGTAAAAAGAATGTATTTTTTCTGTCGCCAAGTTGTGAGAACCATAACTTTTTAATTTTTTTGTCGACGGAGGTGTATGAGGGCTTGTTTTTTGCGGGACGAGCTATAGTTTTTATAGGTACCATTTTTGGATACGTGCGACTTTTTGATCACTTTTTATTCTAATATTTGTAGGGCAAAGTGACCAAAAAACAAACTATGGTAAAGTTTTTTAAGTTTTTTTTTTACGCTGTTCACCGCGTGCAATAAATAATATAATATTTTGATACCTCAGGTCGTTACGGTCGTGGCGATACCAAATACATATGGTTTATTATTATTTTTCAATAATAAAGGACTTGATAAGAGTAAAAGGGGATTGTGTTTTATTTGATTACTTTTATTGTTTTCAAACTTTTATTTTTTGCACTTTTTTTTACACTTTTTTATACTTTTTTTTACACTTTTCTTCAAGTCCCACTAGGGGACTTGAAGGTCCAACGGTCAGATTTTTTTTTTTCTAATACATTGCACTACCTATGTAGTGCAATGTATTAGATCTGTCAGTCATTCACTGACAGCAAGCCGATTACGCTTCGCCTCCCGGCGGGGCCTAAATCGGCTTCCGTAATGGCAGAGCAGGAGACCATTGTGTCTCCTGTTGCCATAACAGCAGTCGCCAGTCCCGATTGCCTCTCAGGGCTGGCGATCTGCTAGTAACCGCTACGATGCAGCAATCGCTTTCGATTGCTGCATCGAAGGGGTTAATGGCAGGGATCGGAGCTAGCTCCGGTTCCTGCCGTTACAGGTGGATGTCAGCTGTACAGTACAGCTAACTTCCACCGCTGATTACGCCGGATCAGCTCCTGACCCGGCGCCATCTTGCCGGAAGCTACGGAAGCCGATCAGGCTCCGCCGCCAGGCGGATCTTGACCGGCTTCGGTGCTAGGCAGACCGGGAGGCCAGTATTAGGCCTCCGGTTGCCATTGCAGCCACCGGAACCCCGGCAATTTCATTGCTGGGGCTCCGATGAGCTGCAAACACCTTAAGTGCAGCGATCGCGTTTGAGCGCTGCACTTAAGGGGTTAATGGCGGGGATCGAAGCTAATTTCGGTCCCCGCCGTTACAGTCGGATGTCAGCTGTAAGATACAGCTGAGATCCGACGATGATGGCACCGACTCAGCTTCTGAGCCGGTGCCAAACATTTGACGTAAATGTACGGCATTTTGCGGGAAGTCAATGCTTTCCATGACGTACATTTACGTCAAATGTCGGGAAGTTAAACCCTTCAAATCAGCAAGCAAAAAATTTCTTAAATGATGAAGGATTCATTTTAAAACCATCTACAGAATTGCGAGAAAAGCCCATGGACACCTCAGAAGTTTATGAGGAAAATGTTGTATATGAGGATAATGGATTCCCAAAGAATAAGGAAACCAAAGGAGATATTTACATATGACACTCTTGGCCACGTGTTTTTTTATTATATAATATATATATTTTTTTTTAAAAGTTACACATAATTGGTATCACCGCGATCGTAACGACCCGAAGTATAAACTATTATGTTATTTAACGCGTACGGTGAAAGCTGTAATAAATTAGGTTAAAAAAACAATGCCAGAATTGCTGTTTTCTACACATTCTGCCTTCCAAAAAATTAAATAGAAAGAGAACAAACAGTTGTTTGTACCCAATAAAAACTACAAGTCGTCTCTCAAAAAATTAGCCTTCATGCAGCTACGTCGGTAGAAAAATAAGAAAGTTATGACTCTTAGGGTATGTTCACACGCTGAGACAAAAACGTCTCAAAATACGGAGCTGTGTTTCCTTGAAAACAGCTCCGTATTTTCAGACGTTTTTTAAGCCACTTGCGATTTTCTCTGCGTTTTTCGCAGCGTTTTTTTATGGCCGTTTTTCGAGATTTTTTCGATAGAGTCAATGAAAAATGGCTCCAAAAACGTCCCAAGATGTGACCTGGACTTCTCTTTCATGGCTGTTTTTTTTACATGTAAAGAACGCCGCGAAAAACGCTCCGTCAGAACAGAACGCCGTTTTCCAATTGAAATCAATGGGCAGATTAGGGATGTCACGATACCAGAATTTGGACTTCGATACCGATACTTCGTTTAGTATTGCGATTTCGATACCAATTTCGATACTTTTCCAACAGTAATAAAAAAAAAATAATTCTTCAGTTTTCTGATGTGAGGCGCGACGTGTGATGAATTTTGAATGTGCCTCACATTAATAGTAATTAATCCCATCATGTTTCTCAGTCATAATGGGTTAATGTGCGAGGTACATGATGGGGTTAATTACTATTAATGTGAGGAACATGGAGGTTAAATTCATCACACCTCGCGCCTCGCATTAATAAGTGAATGAAAGCCGTGTTTATTTCATTTTTTTACAGCGTACACATCATAAATGATGCAAAAAAATTGTTCTGCGCGCCATTACTGAATGTGTGTATATTTTATGTATTGAGACTTATTTTAATGTTTAAAGTACAGTGAAGTTTACCGCTCAGACGGCACTGGTAACAGTCCAATATCATTCAGTATGGACTCTCTCCCAGAAAAATGCAGTGGACAGTCCGCAATCCAATGAGGGTGTGGATGGTAATTCTTATCCTTGTAGTTCCACCAAGCTCCTTATCGTCTCCCTCCACATTCAAAGAACTCCTGGTAGGAAAAGGATCTTATGTCTCTAATAGATGGAAAAAGGAAGACACTTAGTGCAACACCCTCTGCAAAAAGATTGCTCCACGCCAAGTTTAATCCATACTCACAGAAGTAACAAGAAATAAAAGCATCAAGGTAAGTAAAAATCCCCTAAGGAAGCCGGAAGGGCGAAACCCAGGGTCGGGCGAGAGTGTTTGGCGTGCCGCCTAGAAATTTTAAAGATTTTTTACTTACCTTGATGCTTTTATTTCTTGTTACTTCTGTGAGTATGGATTAAACTTGGCGTGGAGCAATCTTTTTGCAGAGGGTGTTGCACTATGTGTCTTCCTTTTTCCATCTATTAGAGACATAAGATCCTTTTCCTACCAGGAGTTCTTTGAATGTGGAGGGAGACGATAAGGAGCTTGGTGGAACTACAAGGATAAGAATTACCATCCACACCCTCATTGGATTGCGGACTGTCCACTGCATTTTTCTGGGAGAGAGCCCATACTGAATGATATTGGACTGTTACCAGTGCCGTCTGAGCGGTAAACTTCACTGTACTTTATATTTGTTATTTAGGGTATTTGTTGGATCATACCCAATTTAGTTTTGCCTGCTCCGGTCTGAGAGAGATTTTGTGGGTATTTGAGCCAAGAGAAACCACCATTATATGTGTTATTTTAATGTTTATTGTAAAAAAGGTGAATGTGTATATTTTTTTACATTTAACAATACTTTGTTTTTACTTTATTTTTAAACTTTAATGTACTGACATATATCAGATATGTGCCAGTACATTACCATGTGGACAGATAGCACACAGGCAGTTGTTAGGACATACTTGGTATGTCCTAACAACATGAAATATGGTAAGACAGCCCTGGGGTCCGTCAATAGACCCTGGGCTGTCTGCCCATATATGGTATGGCCCTCGATCGCGTCACAGGAATTCCCTGTGACGCGATCCAGGGGCATCCCCCCTGCTCATTTTCTCCTGAATGCTGCAGTACGTCTTTGATCGCAGCATTCAGGGGAATAACGGCGGAGATGAGAGGTTTCTCTGATCTCCGCCGTTATAGAGCGGGGCTGCAGCTGTGTAATACAGCCATTGCCCCGCTCCTGACAGGAAGTGCGTGCGCGGTCAGCATGAGGAGGTGCGGCCGGCGCTGCACTAATGAGCTGCAGTTCAGGCACTGGAGACAGAACATGGGGGTGTTTTGTAGAGCGCCCGCCATGTTCTGTCTTCAGTGCCGCCGCTCATTAGTGCAGGGCTGGCCGCATCGCATCATCCTGACCCCGCGCACTTATCATGACTCAGGAGCGGGGCTGTGGCTGAATTACACAACCGCAGCCCCGCTCTCATACATTCATGTGTTACTATACTGAGCTGTGCGGCTGCGCAGCTCAGTATCGAAATACAGGAAATAGCGGTATCGAACCGTTTAGGGATGCACAGTATCGAAACAGTATCGAAGTTTCGATGCACCGTGCATCCCTAGGGCAGATGTTTGGAGGCGTTTTTCGGAGAAACGGCCGAAAACACTCTGTGTGAACACACCCTTAGAATATGGCGACACAAAAACAAATACTTTTAAAGAAAAAGTGTTTTTTTTTGTGTAAAAGTAGTAAAACTGTATAAATGTATTGCCGTAATCGTAACAACTCACAGAATAAAGTTATTATGTTATCTACACCACACGGTAAATACCGTAAATTTAAGACGCAAAAAAAGAATGGGGAAATTTCATTTTTTTTCCCTTTACCTCCAAAAATAAAAGTCAATCAATAAATTATACGTACCCTGAAATGGTGCATTAAAAAAAAATCCAACTTGTCCCGCAAAAAACAGTGGAGTGGAATTTCCGAACAAATATTATTGAACAGCACTGTCACTTCTCACAGTCTAATTGGTCAGTAGTAATCCCTTCATGTAGATATTTTTCCCTGAAATATACGGTGTTTATTACTGAAAAGATAACTTCATTTTGTTTTATTTCTTATGTCAGGAGACATTTATTTATCACTTTGGAGACAATTTTCAGTTTTTCATTTTTGCCTGCGCTGCGCTTTCTTTCTTCTCCCCATTGAAAACACATTCATGCTCGGCCGAGCCAACCGTGCACGTGTATGAGGGAGTCGGGAGGACAAGCTGTCGGCCAAGCGATCATTCGACCGACAGTTATCTCATGCGAAGGCCGACTTTACATGGATGTGACAGATTTACACCAGTACTTGTATGTCCATTTACTTTGTTAGAAGATATTAAACAGAGTTTATAACTGATCAAGCTACATCTCTGCGTTTCTCCTCTCTTTATACAGAAACTATAGACCAACCATAGGCATCATCCTTCTTCCACACACCTCAATACACATGGATACTCATTGCTGAGGGATGGTAACTTTTTTGAATGTTTTACCATTCCAGCAACTTCTGATGTGTCAATTGGTGACATTCGAAGAGTCATATGGGTGGGATGCCAGTCAATTGGATCCCCTCTGATGTTCAAAATGCATGGCAATCTTGCTTACAGTGGGACAAAATCATCAGACGACAACCCCAGTGGTTCTTATGAACTAACCTCTCTACTATATGACAACTTTTCTCAGATCAGAATGGAAACAGTCTTTGAACACACGGCAGAGCAGTGGTAGAGCGCCAGCGTCATGGCACACATTGTTTAGTTAGTGCCGTTACCATGTTAGTACTAATTCTCCTCTTCAGAGAGGTGGTTAAGATTGTACAGTCATATCTCCATAAAAACACGAAGCAGGATTTTTTTTTATTATGGACCGGTGACCGGATCCCAACTAATGTCATGTCACATGTCAATCATTTTGCTATAATGGGGTAATCCCTGTAAATAGATGTAGGGGTAAACAAAGGATAAGCTAACAATTTTATTATAGAAATGTTTTTTTTGTACTTTTATGATGTAAGATATTTATAATTTTATGACCTTTTATTTCTGTTTTTTTTATTTAGGGCATTGTGTTTTTCTTGCTGGTGATTTACTTAGGATTCGGCTACAGCTGTCATTTTGACTACGACCCCATATCAGACACTTTTATGGACAAAATAAATATATTGGTGAGTTCTTAAGGGGGATTTCTTCTTCTGGTGTTAAAGTATTTTGCGTAATGAAATCATTTTTTTAAACTAAGCCAGGCTTGGTTTACTTGTAGATGGACACATTGGCCTGAGCAGTCCATTTACCTACAGTTATATATTGCTAGAATGGGAAAGCTTTTCAGTAGAAGTTATTGGCCACTGTGACTGACACTGTTTGGCATCAAAAAAATGTGCCACAATGTTTCACATGTGCCATTTCTTGATTTGCATCTCTGAATGTTTGATGGTTTGTATTACATGTTCCAAAAATGCTGCACATTGGAAATGTATGGCTGGCTGCTGCCTCACTGGCTTTTTACCTGAAAAGGGGTTGTCTTCACCTCCAGCAAAGTTGGGTGACAAACAATAGGGCAACCAGTATTTCTCCCGTTAGGGTTATCATACAGCTTCCCTGAACTCCGAAATTACAAATATGGACACCCCTTTCTCCCAGTTTATTGCTGTATAACTGGAAAAATTTGCCATTCTACAGATGCTATGTTACAGTTGTAATGGCAGACATTAATTTATGTCACCCATCTTCCCAGGAACAGAAAATAATTCTTTATCAATAGATTTTCTAATGCTGCACATAATAGAAAAGCGCAATAAAGTATTAAATTATGCTGTAATTTTATATGACATTAAAGATTTTGTATTTTCTTTCTACAGGAAAAAAACATACCAATCGACTATCAAATGGATAGGCCAAGAATAGTTTTTGAAAAGGGAGAGGTACTATATCCTGAATTTTGCCATCATTACTGTATTCCTTTTAACACGCTCAACAATTTCCTACAATTTAAAATAAATTCCCATCTGATGACTGAGATAGCTGCGATAGTAGCATGTAAATTGGATTATGGGGAAAAATCACAGATTTATTTTGCATAGATATAAATACATTTTTGCATTCATATTTTGGTGTCAATTCATGTAAAGAGTTTAGAATGACATCCAGATGATTGTCCTTCTGATTGCGGAGGGAGGGGAGGATGAGGAGGATTGTAGAATAAGCATGTGTGAAATCACTGTACAGCCAGGGTGCAAACGAACACCGAACCGACATGCGGTTTTAAAACTAATTTTAAAAAAACTTGCCGATTTTTCCTTATACTAATAATGGGGACTATTTATAAATGCAATTACACCAGTTTTCTAGTTATAATAAAGCTACTGTGTATAGAGCCTTTCATGCAAGAATCCTACAAAACAAAAATATACACTGCCACAGTATGGGATGGTTAAGGCCCCATGCACACGACAGTATTTTCATCTATCCCGAAATACTGTCCGTAAATTCGGTCCAAATTGCATCCGTATTCCATCCGTATATCTGGATCCATACAAAAAGAGGGAGGTTGCAAATGTTGTTGCAAAATCATCAACATGTTGCCTAGCAGTGCTTCCGTAAATACTGACTGTTTACGGATGCACTTCAGTAGCCGTCCGTATTTACGAAAGCCCCATAGACTTCTATAGGAGAGTCCTTGCCGTAATTACTGACAAGAATAGGACAGGTTCTATAATTTTTTCAGCACGGACACCCATCAATAAAAATACTGAAAGGTGTCCGTGGCCAATAGAAATGAATCGGTCCGTAATTACTGATGAAAAATACTGTCGTGTGCATGGGGCCTAAGACAGCTGGAGGTCTAAACAACTTATTTATCAAGAGTAAAGGCCTCTCCTCTTGATTCTCTAGCAAATTCTTCACCGAAGTACTGATTTCTGGGGTGAATCACAACCTAACAGTCGCCATGTGCTGCATGATATATGATATTCAGTCTGTATGATGCAGGATATAATGAATCTTTGCTTTTGATGCCTTTTTTAACAGCTATAAGTTTACAGTTATATAGGTAGAGAAGTTACAGGCTGGTTATGGTGAAATGATATAATGGTTTCCACAATGCACAGTGTGATGTCATACCTTAAACATTGGCGCACACAATGTTAACCTTCAGGCTCAGGGAGATATGTCAGATGTCCGGTCATAGGAAGAGATCTGTAAGTAATAGGGAGCTGGGCGGGGAGAGCAGAGGTGCGGAGTAGAGGCGTGAGGGTAGAACATCTTCTGAATCACTGAAACAGTTATGTCCCTAAGCTCAACATCCTCGTCTAATGTAAGTTGCCCTCAGACAGGCAGCATGAATGTAGTGACAGGTCCCCTTTATCACAGCACAATATGCACCAACCTCTAGTGCAGATCTTGCATCGTGGGATTTTTTGGTTTAAGATGATAAAACGTAAATGTTTCTGTTTCCTTTTCAGGACGGAAGTTGCTTCCATTTGCAGACGCTGTATGTAGTCAATAACATGCTGGCAAATATAAAAAGAGCTCGAGGAAATGCGTTGGACATCAATATTACAAGTGTACAAAATGAGATTGGCTTCCTTAAGGATTGTTCATTTAATGTATGTATCTTTATCTAGTGGGACTGCCACTTTGTTAATCTAATATATTAGCCTTTTCTCATATGGGAATGCATGACAATTTACGTAATCGCTGCCAGGGGTATCGGAACAAGTTTCACACTCTTAACATACACAAAACCTGAATTATATAATAAAGAAAACATATTATACCCCCATATCCAGTAGACATCTGGCACATTGTAAAAAAAAAAAAAAAAATGCCTACCAGCATTTTATATTGATGGGCACCGTCATGTAATTTTGCATCACATTGTAAGGTTTTCTTATAAGAAAAAAAAATGCATACAAATTCATGTTTGTGGCTAAATGTCTGATCCAAGCAGAGCCTGAGACGTATAACACTTCCTAAGAGTTCAAGATGTGCAGAGTTCATACATTTACATTATATCTTCATGCACATAGCTTCACAAAATCACCTACTGCAGAAACAACAATATCCACAATCCGGATGCTGGTAAACATTTTAGGTCACATTTAGAGTCGAGAAATGGACTGATTAGGTGCAGGGTGAAATAGATGTACAAATACTGATCTTCTTGCTTCTCAGAGAGCACATATCCTTTCTGATTTGTATGAAGGGTGATAACATAAAGAAATGTTTTTTTATTCCCCCCCGGGGTCACTGGAGGCTGTGCAGGGGAGAACATTACAGTAACAGGTTGTGAGCTTTCTTCCGTCCACCCATTCCTCCCTTACCCAGGCACACTACCAGGAGGTAAAACATTTCATCCTTAACGCACACCCTGTAGATAGTGCCACAGTGCCCTCTGTAGATAGAGCAATACAGCCCCTATAGATAGTGCCACACAGCCCCTCTTGTAGGTAGTGTCACACACCCCCTTGCTCCAGGAGGAACCCCTGACTTCACGCTCTATATATGGACACTGACGTCAGGGGCTGCCTTTAGGAGCGGAATCTCTGGCCAGAGCGTCGGCAGCACTCTGGGGGGATATATGGATAGTGACATCAGGGGCTTTTCCAGGAGCGGAATCCACGGCCAGCGCTCTGGCCGGGGATGTGGCTCCAGGAGGAACCTCTGACTTCACGCTCTATATATGGACACTGACGTCAGGGGCTGCCTCTAGGAGCGGAATCTCTGGCCAGAGCGTTGGCAACACTCCTAGAGGATTTCACACCTAGAGCGCAGCGTAAAGCACCTGGCTCCCGAGCAGGCCCCCCTCCAAGGGTAGAGATGGAGTACAGTCCCTTTCCCAGAGACCAGGGAGTGGCAGAGGAACTGCATACTGAGTCTTATCTGTGTATATAATGTTACTATCCCGCCTTATCTGGCTTCCGGCAGTACAATAGAGCTGTCATTAAATTCCCCTCACTCTAGTGATAATGTGACGATTCTGGCACTGTATAATGTTTCATATGGAAACAAAATCTGTTAAAGAATACATGATTATGTGAAACTTTTTATGTCCTTCAAATGTATACTTTTTTGGGTAAAACTAACCCAAAGGAAGCAATCATTCCAAATTACTAGCCTGGTGGGGGCCAACCTGGCTTGCGATAAGGTCTATCTACACAAGCAGATATTTGCATTAGCGCTCTTCAATGCATTTTCTGTAAGCGATCGAATAGTTATTATCGACAAGTATTTACAACACAACCTTATCGTCTTAATAATCGTTAAAAATGTATCGTTTGGTTGCCTATTTAACACTGTCGGTTATCAGTCAAACGATTCATGTTTACATACCACAAAGTCAGAATGAGCAACGATTATTTGTATGGTCAAACAAGCTTTTTATCGCTAGTTGTTCGGTCTTTTAACCTATTCACATTAAGTGATTATCGCGCATTATCTCGCATTTGTGCATTTGGAATTTAACCGATTATCTGCTCTTGTAAATCGCCTTTAGGGCTTATTCACATGAACGTAAAATACATCTGTGTGATGGGCCCTTAAAACATTGTCCGTGGCACGTACGCATGTATTTCAATGGGGCCGCTCACACGGCCGTTGTTTCATCAGACCGTGTGAAGGGTCCATTGAAAAATGGAACATGTCCTGTTTTGTTCCATTTTCACGGATCCCTCGATAGACGTTCGTGTGAATCTGGCCTGTTTACACTAGTTTTTATTCTCCGTTTGTTTATCCTATTAATTTACATGGGTCTTGCACTGATGTTAAAATACGCTTTATGTTGCCGTATCATGAGTTATAAATGCTGCATTAGACTATATTCACATCTGCATTCGGAGCCTTCGTTGCAGATTCCATTAAGTTTAAAGTTTTATAAATGGAAGCCACTATGAAGATGTGAACAGGGCCCTATTGGGCCCCTATTGAAGGTAGTCAGTCTACAGACCTGACTGACTATTCAACATAATCTTTTAAATGCATTGTCCAGTGGAAAAACTAATTGCACCCCAAAAAACTCAGATCTAGCTTTATTTGCACCCTCTATCCTCATTACACTGTATTTTTGAAATGGTAATAAACAGCAGCGATTTTCAATTTCAATCTAATTCTAAATCTGCAGCTATTTTTGCAGCCAGGATGCCACAATCGTAACATTTTCTAAATAGGTTCATATGAAATTCTTAATTTTTCAGATTTCATCAACATGCCCTAATGAGAGGGTTAATATTTCCACCATTTGCCACGATCTAAGAACGTCTCTTGGGGTCTTGAAACCAA
This sequence comes from Rhinoderma darwinii, assembly GCF_050947455.1. NCBI lineage: Eukaryota > Metazoa > Chordata > Amphibia > Anura > Rhinodermatidae > Rhinoderma > Rhinoderma darwinii. Next base: position 47,650,697 of record NC_134696.1, on the reverse strand, counting down.
CTATTGAAAACAACTTTTCTCATTGTTTGCAGGTGAAGTGCGAAGCAGGTAAGTGATCGCCGGGCCCATAACAATGAATACCCAGCATGGCATCCATATGTCTCATATGTTAAGGATCCATTCAAAACACTAAATGGACATGGTTAAATGTTGAACATGAGAGGACCAATCGGAAGAAAACACAAGAATATCGTCCTGAACCACAAAGCGTCCAATAAAATGTCTGAAAATATCATTAACCTCCTTTGCGGATACGAACCAAATTGTAGGCCCCGCGTAAATCTAGTTTATATGTTATGGAATTGCTATGAGAGCGATTCCCCAAAGGCTGCAGGAGACTGCCAGGAGTGAGCATGCAAATGAATCCGCAGCCTCAAATCCGTCACAACTTTGATCAAGAGAGTCTAAGGCTACTCTATGGTTTTCACCAGAGCCGACCACAAGGCAGGATGGTTTTTGCTGCATAGAACCCAGGTTGTTTTAGCAGAGTTCAGTGTTGGTTAAGAGGTGCAATGCAGGAAAACCTGAAAAGGATAACCAGACAGCCAGAGGGTAAACAGAAAGTCCAAATCAGAAAGAAAGTGGGTATCAGGTATAGCAGAGGTCAAAACCAGCCGGGAGCAGAAATAAGAAATCAGTAAAGAAGGGGTTATCCAGAGACAAGCCAAGGTCAGTTTCCAAGAAGTACAGAAGTCAGAGGTGTAGGGTATTGTCAGAAGCTTGATCAAACACCTGAAGACATGTAAATCACAAGCAAAGAACAAGTGGAGGAAGCCAGGTATAAATACTCCACCCTTACCTCTAATTGGGAGAAAGACAGAGAAGAGAGATAGGCTCAAAGTAAAACCAGAACCACCCAGAAGCTAGACCAGTAGTCAAGGTAATCTTAAAGTAACAAACGCTTTCTAACAACATTATAGGACGCCAACATGAATATGCTCTGCCTTGCTGCAATGTAAGTGTAATAATGTACTAATTATACTATATTATTGGCATCTGCACCTTCCTAATTAATATACACCGGTCCCTCGAGTTACAATATTAATTGGTTCCGGTACGATGATTGTTAGTTGAAAATAATGTAAAAGCCCCCAAAATGTCAACCAGAATAAAAAATTATGATTAAGCAGATAAATAATACAGATTAATCAAGTTCTCACAGAAATACTGTAGCTGCTGGAAGCTGTAAATCACTTTCTATCATGAGGACAGGAACTTCTTCAGGAACCTGTACAGTACACAGTGTACCAAAAATATAACATGGAGCCGTTCTCACCTGGTGTCCAAAGGAGCAACTCATCCCGGCGCAGGTAAAGTGCAGTACAGGACATGTAGTACTGTACTGTATCGAGGCGCTACTAGACAGCCAATCAGGACATGCACTGCATTACAGCAGGTGTTTAACCAGTAAAAGGCCCATGCTGATTGATTGGCTGGATGTTCCAGCCAATCACACGTGCCCGAGATCCAGACATTTTGTGGCATTGTATGTTGAATGTGGTTTCAAGTAACAATAGCCCAGGAAATACCATTGTATGTTGGAAATATTTTACCTGAGAGACCACTGTACTTAGGCGGGATTCACACGACCGGGTCCCGCCCGAGCCCGAGTATCGGCCGGTAAAATCGGCCATTTTTCCCGGCCGGTTTGCATTATTTTTGCATCCGTTCCGGGCCGGGCAGATCTGGACAGTGACATCAGCGGCAACTCCTGAAGGGGAATCCCCATGTGTTCGGGGATTCCGCTTCAGGAGTTTCCCCTGATGTCACTGCCCAGATATGGACAGAGACATCAAGCGCTCTGTCCAGGAGCGGAATCCCCGAACACACGGGGATTCCGCTCCTTCAGGGAGCTAAAATGGAGCTAGCACATAGCAGAGCGGGGAGATACCTCCCTGCTCTGCTATAGTGGCGTCGCTACAGCAGTAGCAGCCGCAGCAGCAGCAAGCTGCTAGCGGCGCCATGGAAGGTGTCGCCGGGCCAGGACGCTTTTAAAACAAGCAGGGGAAGGGAGCCAGCGCAGTGCTCCCTTCCACCTGCTGTACACCCCGGCCCTGCCACACAGTGTACAGACATTCGTCCAAATGGCATCAACTCCTCCTCCTCACATGCACTCTGCGCTGTGAGGAGGAGGAGATAGAGCGCAAGCGACGGAAAACCCGGCCATCACTCGGGACACATTCCGGTGAAGGCCGTGTATTACCCGGCCCCATAGACTTCTATGGGAGCCGGGCGGCCGGGTACCCGGCCGAAAATAGAGCATGTCCTATTTTTTGACTGCCGGTTTTCCCAGCCGTCAAAAAATCGGTCGTGTGAATAGCCCCATTAGGGGTCTATTATTCCTAATGCAGCCGGGTGCCGGCAGATTTATGAACGGCCGGCACCCGGCCGGGAAACCCTGTCGTGTGAATGAGGCCTAAGTATTTGTGTTTAGTATATTTTTTCTTATATGGGGTATTTCATGTAATTTCATTTTACACTTGGTTACTGTACACTTTTGTATTTTATAAATGCAATAATAGTACATAGACATATTTGAAATTATGTATATATTATGTCATGTATGTTAATGTATTAATTTATTACTGTATGTACTTTCTATTTATACTTGCCACTTTGTAACTGCTTGAGAAATGTTCAGATGTGAACCGAACCATCGCTTACCTTGTAGTGATTGAACCAGCATTCGAATTGATTAATCTTGAAGACTATATTATATGGGGGGTGCAAATGAAGCTTTTTTCTTCTTTCATTTCCAGGTAGTTTGTCAGATCGTTTTGGTGGTGAAGATACAAAACAGTCAAATGGAACACGTTATCATCATTTATGGTGGATCCTAGTTCTGTTGCCTGTAATCTTCGTCACAGTAAGCAGACTTCATCGCATCTAATTCTATACCTTACTTTACAAAAGTCAGAGACCACCCTTTTATTGACGTCTCCATTAAAAAGTCCAGTACGTACTAGTTGTTATTTTTTCCGTTTTTAAAAAAAAAAGCAAAAAAAATACATCTCTACATATAATAAAATTGAAAACTTTGCACGTCTGTACATTGAAAATATTTGCGAAAAAAAAATAATTGGGGGGATGAAGGATAAGTGATAGACTGCATTAAGATCATTTTTGGAATTTTTGTCTGTTTGTGCACGGATCACGTAAAAACTACTGACCCAATTCGGATGAATTTAGAAAAACATAGGAGTCAACTTAACCCCTTAATGACCAGCCTATTTTAGACCTTCATAACCAAGCCATTTTTTAAGTTTTTCCATTGTCGCATTCCAAGAGCAATAACCTTTTTATTTTTGCGTCGACATAGCTGTATAAGGTCTTGTTTTTTGCGCGAAAAGTTGTATTTTTTAATAGCACCATTTTGGGGGACATATTATTTATTGATTAACTTTTATTAACTTTTATTTGGGGGGAAATAGAAAAAAACCTGAAATTTCGCCACTCTTTTTCGCGTCTTAAATCTACGCCGTTTACCGTGTGATATAAATAACACAATAACTTTATTCAGCGGGTTGTTACGATTGCAACAATACCAAATTTGTATAGTTTTTGTATGTTTTACTACTTTTACACAGTAAAAACGCTTTTTTTTCAAAATTATTTGTTTTTGTGTCTCCATATTTGAAGAGCCGTAACGTTTTTATTTTTTCGCCGATGCGGTTGTGTGAGGGCTTTTTTTTTGCGGGAAGACTTGTCGTTTTTATTGGTACCATTTTGGAGTAGATGTAACTTTTTGATCACTTTTTATCACAAGTCAGGATTCACAGAAAACAGCAATTTTTCCATAGTTTTTTATTACATTTTTTACGGCGTTCACCGTGCGGGTTAAATAATGTAATAGATTTATAGTCGGGGTCGTTACGGACGCGGTGATACCAAATATGTGTAACTTTTTTACTTTATTTTGTTTTTTTAATAGTAAAGCATTTTGTAAGGGGAAAAGCTGGGTTTTTCATTTTTTTTCACATTTTTTTTTTAATTAACTTTTATTAAACTTTTTTTTACTAGTCCCACTAGGGGACTATAATATGCGATTCTGCGATCGCATTTATAATACACTGCAATACTTTTGTATTGCAGTGTATTACTGCCTGTCCGTTTAACACGGACAGGCATCTGCTAGGTCATGCCTGCGGCATGATCTAGCAGGCATTCGCTCCAGCCAGACCTGGGGGCCTTTATTAGGCCCCCGGCTGCCATTAGAGACACAGACACTCGGCGATCTTATCGCCGGTTGTCGGTGGGAGAGAGAGGGAGCTCCCTCCCTCTCTCCAAAACCACACAGATGCGGTGCACGCTATTGTGCACCACATCTGAGGAGTTAAACGGGTGAGATCGATACTAATATCGATCTCACCCGGCAGAGCAGGGACGCTCCCAGCCCTCAGCTACCTCTGGCAGCTGAGAGCAGGGAGATTTGACAGCTCCCTGCTCTGTTTACTTATTCCGATGCCGCGACGTAAAAAGTCTATGGCATCAGAATAAGGCCCGTTAGTGACCGACGTAGAAACACGATGGGCCGGTCACTAACGGGTTAAAGTAACATTTAGTGGGGGGCGTGGCCGTATGAGCATGGAGTAAGACGTGTTTGCCTTAGCTCAGGCATCAAAGTGGCTTAATCTACACTTTCCAAGACAATATTTGAGTCCAAGAGTATTGTAAGCTTTGCAGGATCAAAGTTTAAGATGGGGAAGGCAAAGAAGAAAGAGAGCTCAGCGAGACTCACTGAGTTCTTCCTGTCCACGAGGTCACAAGATGGCGCCGGCACCAGACGAGACACAGAGTCAGGAGACAGATTTACTCCGTCGCCTGCATCTTCACGGACCAGTGCACCTGACTGCAATCAATCTCCCAGATGTCCTCCTCCACGTTTGGCACAGAGACTTTCAGGAGTAATGTGAGTGATTGTGTGGGGCTTCCTCATATGTCTCCCATGCCGCAGTTAGATAACGGGACGCCATGTGCTTCACAGTCCCTGCCTCCTGCTTCTCGGCTGTTTCAGCCTGTTACAGAAGACATGCTTAAAGGTATGTTGGAATGTCTAAGATCTTCTTTGCGGAAGGACATACAGTCAGCTTTTATGAATATTCAAGCTGAATTTAATGCATTGGGGGAACGTACGTCTCAGATGGAGACAAAAATGGTCTAATTTTCTGGCGCCCATAATGAGTTGGTAGACCTTAACTCTTCCCTGGAAGAAGAAGTGGGGCACATGCGGTTGAAAATCGCGGATATGGAAGATAGTTCTAGGCGCAACAACGTTAGGTTCAGAGGTATTCCTGAATCTATTAAACCTGAACAGTTGGGGGAGTTTCTTACTGACTTCTTCGTTGCTTTACTGCCTGATTCACCTGCATCAGATTTACTTCTTGATAGAGTTCACCGTATTCCGAAACCTAAAGAGCTTTCTTCCGCCATTCCCAGAGATGTGATAGCTCGGCTGCACTTTTTCCACTTTAAAGAAAAGATGATGCAAGCTGCCAGAAATCCAGTGGATTTACCTGAAAGATTTCAAGAGGTGTCAGTTTTCACTGACCTATCTGCAGTAACTTTGGCTAAAGTTGCAAGGATCCTGAGAATGCACAATGTCCACTATAAGTGGGGATTTCCGGTGAAACTGGTGATCACGAAAGATGGAAGGAAGGTGATTGCAGATTTGCCAGAAATGGCAGTTACTCCCGCCTGCTTCTTCAAGTTCTTCTCCAAGACAGAAATCGACACCTCGGCTGGAGTAAGAGTGGGTTGACTGAACTGTGCTGGCTCTACCTCAAAGATATGATGGCATAGGGTCTGCTTGGCAGGCTTTGGAAGTTATGTCATGTTCCTGGACTACTTCTGTTGTTTATTTCTGAAGATGGAGCTACATGTGTATGCCTTGGTATGGCTCATGCTGAAACACTGCAAGTGATGTGTTTCTATTTCCTCCCTTTGCATCCTGCATATGGATGTGAAGTTTCACTGGTTTGTAACTTGTTCACTGACTGTTTGTCAGCTGTAATTTCTGTTGTTTTTTTTGGTCTATATCAGGCATGTCTACATTGCTATGTATTTCATATTGTCATGGCTTTTCATTTGTCAGTGGGATGTCTAACTGTTGGTAAGTTAGCGGGCTGTGACTGTGCACTAAGATGGTGATACAATTAGTTTCCATTAATGTGAAGGGTCTTAACAGTCCCTTTAAAAGATCTATGCTGTGGAAAGAAGCCCATAGGTCTCAAGCGGATATTATCTGTGTTCAAGATCACATTTAAATCAGGCGGATATATGTTGATTACATCACAAGCAATTTCCACATATCTTTGTCTCTCCTGCCCTGAATAAGAAGAGGGGAGTGGCTATTGCAATTAAAAAATCGGTGGCCTTCACGCTAAGATCGTCTCATATAGATCCGTTTGGGTGCTATGTTATGCTGATCTGCGATATTAATAATGTTACTTATACTTTGGTGTCCATTTATGCTCCGAACAAGAAGCAGACCAAATATTTCCAGTCCATTTTTAAGCTCATTACCAAACATAAACTGGGCTCAGTATTGATTCTAGGGGATTTTAACAAAGTGATGTGGTCCTCGTTGGATACTACTGGTCCTGGTGGGGCCGATAGACCCTTTGAGCTATTTAACCTTCCTCATAAGGAGGAATTAGTGGATGTATGGAGGTTGCAACACCCATCAGAATGGGATTATACTTTCTTCTCCCATCCACACAAGACTTACTCTCGTATAGATTTGATCCTTACTGATGCTGTGTTGTTCCAACGTGTTTTGTCATCTGGTATTGGAAATATAGATTGGTCCGATCACGCTCCAATATGTATTTCTATAGCGGAACAATATAATTCTACACCAACATCCTTGTGGCGTCTAAAAAGTTATTTCTTACAGTCCGCTAAACATGGAGATAGCCTGGAATTACATACCTTTTATTTGGAGAATGATACTGGGGATGTCACTCATAATACATTGTGGTGTGCGCATAAAGCGTATATGAGAGGTCACTATATTAAGATTGCATCCAGGGATAAGAGACAGAGGGCTGAGCTGCGTTTTAATTTATCCTCTACCATTACTCAACTCAGTGGGGATAATAAACGGGTTTACTGTCCTCTGAGGGCAGATATGATTAAGAACTTGCAGCATCAGTTACATCAACTGGATTTATATAAATATGAACAAGCCTTGAGGAAGGTTAAAGCAAGATACTATGGCTATAATAATAAAGCTAGTGCGTTGTTAGCATCACACCTTAAACAGCGGTCCCCTCAATCTAGAATCCCTTTTTTGTATAACACTAAAAATGAGAGTTTTTAATCCCCAAGATATAGCTAATGTGATGGCGGACTATTATGCTGATTTATAGAATCTTAAAAATAATCTGGGTACTCCGCAACCCACGCTCCCAGATATATCCTCCTTCTTGGAACGTGTACATCTGCCCTCAGCTTCATCTATGCAGTTAGCGGATTTGTCTGCCCCTATTTCTGAGTCTGAGTTATTGCAAGCCATTAAGGCCTTGAAGCCGAACAAAGCTCCGAATCCAGACGGTTTCACAACTGACTATTATAAGAAATTCAGTTCTATTCTTGTGCCTTTTCTGTCAGAGGTATTCAACTCGGTCCAGGGTGGAGGGGCCTTTCCTAAAGAAATGCTGGAAGCCACGGTAGTCATTTTGCCAAAAGGGGGAAAATCCCCAGATAGACCAGGTAATTTTAGACCCATATCACTCATAAATACAGATCTTAAACTGTACTCAAAAATTTAGGAGATTGGGAATCTACTTTTCAGCTGTCCGGTTCTCTTTCAAAATGTGCTACACACCTAGAGGCTTCCCGGAAAATTGGGAATGTCAGCATATTAAAATCTTTTGGTCGCGTATTGCACAAATTTTAGAATCTGTTTTAGGAGCTCTGGTTACACTATCTCCAGCCCTTGCCTTGTTACATGTGGGAATAGTTGACTACGCTTATTCCGATAGACTTATACTTTTTCATATGCTGGTATCAGCCAAAATATTAATAGCCAAATATTGGAAATCCACTAACATCCCCCACATCTCGGAGCTCATGCACTATGTGAATAATAATTGTATGATGGAGTGCTCGTTGGCTTCCATTCAAGGTGTGTACAGAAGGGCTTCCTATTGGGATAAATGGAAAAATTCTAATTGTCATAGCATGGTGTTGTAATAATAATAATGGGTAGCAATACTGTATGTGTCTATGTTGACCACGTTCTTGTTTTTCTTCTTATGTTCTTCTTCTGTTTCCTTGAAGTTCGTTGTCTCTTTTTTCTGAAAAACTTGTGAACCAACAATTGGATAAAAAAGTATAATATGTCTCGAATCCTGTGGATTCATATGTTGTAAAGCGTATTGGTTCAATAAAAACGTTTATTATTAAAAAAAAAAAGTAACATTTAGTTTTTATTTCATCGCAATCGGTTCACTCAATCAGAAGATATGCGAATTTCATGTTTTCAAAAATTCATTTACATTGCATTAGTACAACAACAACAAACACATGGAAACCTTGGCAACCAACCACATTTTTACTTTCATTTGTATTGTCAATCATTCAGATTGCTGCAAATTTTTCAAGCTGCCTCAGACAAATTACAGCTGTGATCTGATTGGTTGCTAAGGACAACAAATCCAACTTTCATCTATATAGTTTTTTTATGCATCGGAGGCACATATTACTACCAATCAGGTTTACGCTTTTATTGTCCAAGCTGCCTCAGAAAAAAAAAAGAACTGTTATCTGATGGACAACAGCTCCAACATTTGTCTACATTGATTTTTACACATAGTAAGTAGATATAGCAACCAATCAGATCGCTACTATCATTCACCTGCTGCCTCACAAGAATGTAAACTACAATCTGATTGGTTGCTATGGAAAAAAGTTCCAACATTTGTTTATTTTGGTTCTTACACATTGAAGGGAGATAAAAGAACCAATCAGGTTGCTGCTTTCATTATCCTAGCTGCCTCACAAGAATCTAAACTTTAATCTGATTGGTTGCTATGGACAACAGTTCCAACATTTGTCTGTATTGGATATTACACATAGAAGAGAGATAAATCAACCAATCCGCTCGCTGCTTTCATGCACCTAGCTGCTTCAAGAAACTGTAATCTGTTTGGTTGTCTCATAGGGCTCGGACAATAGCCTCTCGGTCTCAAGAGAGTAAATGCCTTCCAGAAAAAGATCAAATATTTGTCAATAAAGCAGAAATGCAAAAAGAATGATACTAATTAGGTCTCAAGAATCTGAAGATCATGGGGTGACACTTACTGCAGTTTAAGAACGTCAGTTTAGAACTCACGCATCAGAAACTTCTACCCAGCGTGAGTCTCGGCTAAGTACACAGCGTGCTCGCATGGCGGCCTCTCGGTCTCTGGAGAGTAACGAGGAACGCGAAGCGCGACTATATGCTGTCCGACAGCGACCATGCATCCTCACGTGAGTCTGAAACTTTCACCGACAGAGAATCTCGCTTGAGTTGTCAGAGAGCTCGCACAGCGGCCTCTTGAGAGCTTGAGAGTAGTAAAGAACGCGAAGCGCGATTAACCGCCGATCACAAACATCACAACTATGCCAGAGCTCTCGAAAGCGAAGACCAATATCAACAACGATTGGAATCAGCTAGAGAGAATTATGAATCCACGCGCCAAGATAATGAATGTTGTTTATTGACTGAAAGGGAAAGAGTAGATGAAATACGGCAGGCAGAAAAAGCAGAACAACGTCAATCACGCTTAGAGGCTGATCGAATTCGACACTCTCTTAATAGAATGTCTATTTCATCAGAAGATTCAGATGAGTCTCAGGAGTATGGTGCGGCAAACAATGTTCCTTGGGTCAATAAGGAAACAGCAGGTTTTATGTATTCCCCCTAGGATTGACTATGCTGAATTAGCTTCCCTAGGTTTTATGGTCATAATTTGCCATTTTTGCGGTGCTCTCGAATGGATAAAAGAACCAAATGGAATCTGTTGTTCAACTGGTAAAGTTCACATTGAAAAATGTCAAGAACCTCCAGAGCTTATAAAACAAGTTTTAAATGGTGACCATCCACACTCAAAACACTTCTTAGACAGTATCCGTTTATATAACCGCGTATTCCAAATGACATCTTTTGGGGCAAAACTAATTACAGAGGGACCATTCATGCCAACCTTCAAGGTGCCAAGGCCAAGTTCACCATCTCATCGGATCTTTGCTACCACAAGATGAGCCAAAATTTCTTCAGATTTATTTTGTATCAGATTACAATGAACAGGCCAATATCAGAAATCAGAACTTTCCACAACTAAATAGTAACCTTATATCTCCACTTCAAAACATGCTGCATCAAGTGAATCCGTACGTGCATATTTTAAAATCTGCATTACAGTCTATTCTGCAGGGGCAACGCAATGATTACAAAATGATCATCAGCACAGAAATACGTCCTGTTGCTGAACCAGCGCCAGGTATAACGCCCCCGTAACAGATGAAGTTGCACTGGTTTTAGTTGATCAGGAGCATTTAGTGTACATACACACTAACCAGACACGTTTACGCGCTGAAGATTATGTGCATCTGCGAGACGCCATGCAACAAAATAATAATGTGGAAAACTTAGGGTGATTAGTTATCCTGCCATCCAGTTTTACCGGTGGTCCGCGTTACATGCATGAACGTACACAAGATGCTTTCCGCTACGTCTAAAAATACGACCGGCCTGACCTTTTCATAACGTTCACAACTAATCCAAAGAGGTACGAAATTTCACAAGAACTTCTCGCAGGACAGGCGTCTTATGATATGCATGATATTATAGCCAGAGTTCTCCACTTAAAACTAAAGTTGATGATCGACCTGATCACAAAACAAAAAGTTTTCGGTTCAGCTCTTTGTTTCATGTACAGTCTTGAGTGGCAAAAGCGTGGCTTGCCACACGCCCATATTCTCCTGTGGCTGCAAGAAAAAATTTGTCACGATGCTGTTGACATGGTCATAAGTGCTGAATTGCCTGACCGAAACGAGGATCCGATATTGCACGAGATTGTAAAGATGCACATGGTTCATGGGCCATGCAGCACTTTAAATAGAAACTCTCCATGCTTGCAGGAGGGTCATTGCTCTAAAAGATACACTCGAGCACTATTAGAGCAAACGATGTCGTGGAAAAACGGGTATCCGTTGTATCTCCGAAGATCACCTCTACAAGGCGGTTTCACAGCTACAGTCAGGTTACATGGTCAAGAAATTGTTTTGGACAATCGATGGGTTGCACTCTATTCACTGGTGTTATCAAGAACATTAACGTCCAAATATGTAACAGCGTCAAAGCCATCAAATATATATGTAAATACGTCAACAAGGGTAGTGACCAGGCCCAGTTTGCGTTGAGAAATAATAATGAATACGACGAAGTCACGAGGTTCCAATCTGGCCGATATATAAGCTCTTCTGAGGCGGTGTGGCGCATTTTGAGCTTCCACATTCACGAGAGACATCCGCCAGTGATACATCTTGATGTTCACCTTGAAGGCGGGCAACGAGTGTACTTCAACCCTGAAGATGTGGCAGAGCGGTTAGAAAACCCGAGACAAACCACACTGCTGGCATACTTTCAACTTTGTGAAACAGATGATTTCGCAAAACCACTGTTATATAACGAAGTTCCGCCATATTATACTTATAATAAGCAGCAAGGTGTTTTCAACCGTAGAAGACGTGGAACAGCTGTAAAGGGCGAGCCCGGCATTTTAAAAGAACACCTCATTGGAAGAGTCTATACGGTGCATCCAAACAACTCCGAATGCTATTAATTACGCTTACTTCTACATACAGTGCGAGAACCTACCTCTTTTGCCGAATTGCAAAAGGTTGACTATATTGAATATCCTACTTACCAGGCAGGAACGAGGGCAGATGAAATTAGAGCCTGCCTAAAGAGCTCAAGTCTGTGGCGCAACGTTATACCGATGCATTTAACAATAAATATGCGGGCACGAACAGGAGGCAACCCAAATGCACAAGAATTTTCAGATTTATTACTAAAAATTGGTGACGACACGTATCCGCATGAAGAAGGCAAAGTTATTTTGCCTGATAATTTATGTTGTACTGTTCCATAACTGCAAGACCTCATTTCTTCTGTGTATTGTGACCCAACGCAAATAACAAATCATGAAAGCCTTGGCTATGCAAAAGAGCTATTTTGATCCCTCGCAAAGACAAGGCAGCAACAATAAACGCTGAAATATTGACGTGTGTTCATGGGGAAAGTGCAGAATATATCTCTATCAACAGTCATTGAACAAGAAGACGCTACCAACTATCCGGTGGAATTTTTTAATTCCCTAAGCACACCCGGTCTTCCATCACACAAAATTTAATTAAAAGTCGGCGTCTCCATAATTCTCCTTAGAAATTTAAGCCCACCAAAACCATGTAACGGCACCCGACTAAAAATCACAAATCTACAACAAAACATGATAGAAGCTGAGATTTTAACTGGATGCGGCGCAGGTGATAGTGTTCTTATACCCCGAATCCCCCTCATTCCAAATAATTTTCCCTTCAGTTTTAAACATGTACAGTTTCCTGTCAGCTTATGTTACGCTATAAGCATCAACACACAGCAGGGCCAAACGCTGCGCGTTGCGGGCGTGGACCTCAGTGTCAGCTGCTTTGCGCACGGCCAGCTCTATGTGGCTCTCTCCCGTGTTAGCAACTCCACCAATCTTTATGACCACATCCCTGGTGGTTCTACTGCTAACATTGTTTACAGGGAAGTGCTGTCGTAGTGAACCTGACTACTGAAAGAAAATTATTTTTAATTGAAGTTTATTTATTGTCTTTGTTTTTTTCTCACTTTGTTTTGAGTATGGTCCAAGGCTAGGAGTATACTTATAAAAAACATCATTGGCACGTTTTTCAATGGTCTGCGCGTACGAAGTCGCGGGCACGTCTAGTTTATCATAAAATTAAACAAAACCCCCCAACACTAAGTACATTATAAAAATAAATAAGTATTTAATTTCCACACTCTTTACGTTTGTGTACCAAATTGTCACTTTTCCTTCTTTCCAGTCTTAAAACTAAGTGACATCTGTGCCCTTACAAGAAAAGATGTCCCTACAAGTGAATGAGAAAGTTTCCAAATCTTGCATTTAGAAAATTCTTAAACATATAGCAAAACTTATAACAACTATGCAAGATCTGGTAGACTATCAAAAACAGATGTACTGTACTTAAAGGGGTTATCTTTTTAACACAACCCCTTTCCATATGCCCTATTGGGGCATATGGACATCATAGAGTGATCCCCTGTTGAGCTACAACGGAGAGCTGCTAAGTATCAGTGGCTTCTGCTCTAGCAGTCCCAGCCACAACACATAAGATTCTCGGTGGATCCTGCCAATTTCAGTACGATACATTCATATTATTTTATATGTATTGGCAGCTGTACTGCAGATCTGAAGCAATCCACAGGTTTGTTGGTCTATCCTTCCACTGTGATAAGACAACTCAACACAATGAGTCCAAAAAGATGTAAAGCTGTGAAGAAGTCATTAGTTGGAAAGGGGCTGAAGGGGTAATACTATATGGCCTAAGGTATGTGCACAACTGACCATCACACCTATATGAGCTTGTTGGAAATCCCATTGCAAAACCGCGGGAGTTAATATGGAGTTGGCCTTCAGCTATAACAGCCTCTACGCATCTGGGAAGGCTTTCCACAAGATTTAGAGTGTGTCTGTGAAAATTTGTGCCCATTTAGCCACAAGAGCACATGTCAGGCACTAATGTTTGATGAGAAGGTCTGGTTTGCAATCGGCATTCCAATGCATCCCAAAGGGATTTGATGTGGTTGAAATCATGACTCTACACATGCCACTCGAGTTCCTCCACACTAAACTTCTAAAACATGTCTTTATGGACCTTGCTTTGTGCACAGGGGCACAGTCACGCTGAAAACAGGAAAGGGCCATCTCCAAACTGATGCCACACAGTTGGAAGCATACAATTGTCTAAAATGTCTCTGTATGTTGTACATAACCTTTCACTGGAAATAAGAGGCCATACACTGAAAAACAGCCCCAGACCATGATCTCTCCTCTACCAAATTTTTAAGTAGACGCTATGCATTTTTTAAGGTGGTGTTGTCCTGGCATCTGACACACCCAGATTCATTCATACAACAGTTTTTAGGCTTGTGTGCAGCTGCTCGACCTTGGAAACCAATTTCATAAAGCTCCTACGCATGGTTCTTGTGCTTATGTCACTTCCTGAGGAACTTTAGGACTCTGTTGTGAGTGATGTAACTGAGGATACGCAATTTTTACATACCATGCGTTTCAGCACTCGGCCGCCTGCTCAGTGAGTTTGCATTGTCTACAGTTTCGTGGCTGAGCTGTTGTTACTCCAAGGCACTTCCACTTCACAATAATAACGATTACACGTGACTGGGAGAGATCTAGCAGGTCAGAAATTTCACAAACTGATTTTCGGTTTAGGTGGCATCCTATGAGAGCGCCACGTTTAAAATCACTGAGTTCCTAAGTAAGACCCATACTACTACTACTACTACCACCAGTAGTGCAGTCTGTGGAGATTGCATGGCTGTGTGCTCGATTTTATGCACCAGTTTGCAATGAGCGTAGCTGAAACACTTGAATTCAATAATCTGGAGGGGTGTCTGCATACTTTTGGCCATATAGTGTACATTGGCTTCTTCAATGTTCATTTAGGAATAATGACTGGCTTGTATATGTGACTGTGCTTGGTACTGCAGCTCAGCCTCTGTCGAGTTCTGCTGATTGGTGGGGGTCAGATGGCTTGGCCTCCCACGATCACACATTGATAGCTTGTCTTAAGAATCCTATCTCAAGAATAGACCATCAATGTTTTTTTCCAGAAAAAAACATTTAAAATACTCTAAAACACAAATTGAATGTACAGATGTCATTGAAAACTGAAGGCAAATTAAAAAAAAAAGAAAGGAACTGTAATGGTAAAGAGTGTAAACATAAAATATCAATTATATAAAAATGTCCATTATATTTACTTGTTGAAGTTTCTGTGAAATTTTTTGTTAAATTGTAATTTTCAGACTTTTGCTGAAGAATAAATATCTTATATTTAATGGCCATTTTCAATGGAAATGAAAGAGTGGTCTTGCACAGCACTGTAATTCGTATAAATATGAAACATATAATATATAATGCAATGAATTACTTTGTACATTAAACAATTAGCCTAGGATTGAAGCATAGAAAGGCGATGAAAAATGAATGAGGAGAGGGAGACATATCACAGTTCCTCTATGTGAATTTCAGACATTCACATTGAGATTATCCATCGGTCCTTTAGACACCCTAACACATCTTTTTATTCCAATCCTGACTTTTTAAATGGAATGCATTATATTTGGGCTATTGCTCCCTTGTACAAGTGAAATGCAGATTTTCACACTCAATCCAAAACACTTGCTGGTGGCTACTGCACATCTTTATTTATTCCATCAGCACTACCACTCCAGCACCAAATAGAGGAAAGGATGCCAACCATTCCGTAGTACCATGGGCATAACTATAGCTGTACCAGCAATAGCAGCTGCTATGGGGCACAGAGGTTAAGGTGCCCCCCCCCCCAGGTGCAAGAACATTGCTCCTCTTTGTGGGGAATAACACGTTGGTGGCTTTATGATATCTAGCATCATTATGTGGGTTCCCTGATATATGGCGCTATTATCCATGCCTTTAATTATTGCTACTTATGCTGCAGTTTCAGCTTCCTCTCACTAGGTGCTGGGGCCCATCTTGTTTTGCTATGGGACCCTATGAATTCTAGTTACGCCCCTGCCTAGTACAGAGGGGGTGCTCATATTGCATTCAGTTTAAAGTGCACAGTAAAATGACAGGATAAGTACAGACCACACAAATTACCTTCACCATACTAATTACACAGAATACCTTTAGTCTGCATATTCTCAATGTTTTAGAGTTTTATTTTGTTGCCAAAGTTGATCTCTTCTAATACGTCTGGATATTTTTGAAATCTAGAAGAATATACTGATGTAGATCTTGTGATTTTAAAGGGAATGTGTTATGTATTTTATTTTTGTTTCATTAATTAGATTTAAGTATATAGATGATAAATAAGTGTTTGGTCATTTTTTTTGTTAAATGTTGTAGTTATTTATTTTTATTTGTTAAACCTTCCAAGGGAATGGCCATATTGGAGACACACACTTCTCTCCTGTACTTCCTGTTTAGTCAGTAGAGAAGGGAAGTGATGGAGTACAGAGCCCTTCCAGGGGAGATGCCAACACACACTGAAACTAGGGTCGATACATACACACATAGAGACCAGGGGAGATGCCAACACACACAGAAACCAGGGGAGATGCATACACACATAGAGACCAGTGGAGATGCCAAACACACAGAAACAAGAAACATGGGAGATGCCAACACACATAGAGACCAGGGGAGATGCATACACACAGAAACCAGTGGAGATGCCAACACACATAGAGACCAGTGGAGATGCCAACACACATAGATACCAGTGGAGATGCAAACACACATAGATACCAGTGGAGATGCATACACACATAGAGACCAGGCGAGATGTCAACACACGCATAAACTAGGGGAGATGCATACACACATAGAGACCAGTGGAGATGCCAACACACACAGAAACCAGGGGAGATGCATACACACATAGAGACCAGGGGAGATGCCAAACACACAGAAACCAGGGGAGATGCATACACACATGGAGACCAGGGGGATGCCAACACACATAGAGACCAGGGAAGATGCATACACTCAGAAACCAGTGGAGATGCCAACACACATGGAGACCAGTGGAGATGCAAACACACATAGAGACCAGGGAAGATGCATACACACAGAAACCAGTGGAGATGCCAACACACATAGAGACCAGTGGAGATGCAAACACACATAGAGACCAGGGGAGATGCATATGCACATAGAGACCAGGGGAGATGCATGCATGCATAGAGACCAGGTGTGATGCATACATAGCTGTTTCTGTGTGTATGTTGTTGCCAATCCAACCTTATCTAGACTTTCAGTAATATATTACAGCTGTCATTACTCTAATAATAATGAGATGGTTCTCCCCATCCAGTTCCTGTATATACTGCAAAGCTGACAATTGAGCTACGGAGAACAGGAAAGATCAGCTTATTGTGCGGCCTCTAGTGGCCAGTGCGAAAACTATAAAATGTCAAGTTTTTTTAATTTGGATAGTCACATAAAAAAGTAAAAGGAAATCTACTCAAAAATGTCTATAATAAAACCTGATGTAAATAATATGTCATTTATCTGACAATACATTCCATTTAACAGGTATTTGTAATAAAGAAATAGTGCAGCACATGAAATACAATTCTCTAAGGTAATTTTCCTCTAAACTGTTTAAGTATGTTGGCTATAAATTGAAATCCCCCTAGGGTTACACTACTACTTTAGTTGCGCAATTGTTGCATAAACTTGGAGCTGTCTGATAGAGACACCCATAGAAATAAATGAAGTTGCACTATTTCTGTAACTTAGCAACACGGAGTTCGCATCATTACCATGAAGTTCGCCACTTCAATGTTTACCTATGGGAAAAATTTTGCAAACTATCTTGCATAAGTCAGGGTTGGATTTTTTTTTACAATTGTTGCTACTTTTTTCCAATAGGGAAACTTCTAAATTGCGCTCAAGTTGAGGTAATGCTACAATTTTATGGCAAACCACAGGCAACTCCGTGTTGACATGAAGCCCTAGCTTTAATTGTTCTTTAACAGGTTGATGCGCAACTTTGATGCAACAGTTGCACAACTGTTGCTCTTAAAGGAGTTGTCCACTTTCTGAAAACTGATGACCTATCCACCGGATAGGTCATAAGTATATGATCGGTGTGTTTCCGACATCCGGACCCCGCACCGATCCGCAACTCCGGCTGCCCCCGTGCACCGGATGTTTGGAACGGGATGCAGTAGTTGGAGCCGGAAGCAGATGGCTCCGACCACTGCATAGCAGCCGTTCGGCGGAACTGCAGCTCTGCTCCTATTCAACTGCTTCCGGCAACATCGTCCGGCGGTCGGAGGCAGCCGGAGTTCCGTATTGGTGCGGGGTCCGGGTGTCAGACACGTACCGATCATATACTTATGACCTATCCGATGGATAGGTCATCAGTTTTCAGAAAGTGGAAAACCCCTTTAATAGAGGTCAATGGGAAAACAGCTGTTTTTCCCAATTTAGTTCTATTGCAGCAGGAAAAATGTACGTGACTTGCGTTATGCAACAGTTTCCATCTAGTTTCATTTGCACAACATGCCTTCAACTAGCAATGCACAACTGTAGTTATAGTGTAGCCCTAGTCTTAGAGTCTATTCACACAATGAAGTCAAAAGCGACTTGAATGCACCTTGAATAGACTCTTAGACATATTCATCTATATGTCAGTGATAATTTACCTAATTTTATTAATTTGAACGTATTGGATTATTATACATTTTATTGTTATATTTGTTACTATTTATCTTCTTTTCCTTTTTTATTTTACTTACATTTACTTCTCCTGCCGCCTATGTGTTAGGGCATGTCTTAGCAACCACTGCACCAACAGATCACGGGATGCTGAGTACACAAAAGGTGACTCATTATGAGAGGTCTCTCAAAAAAGAAAGAA
The DNA here is from genome assembly GCF_050947455.1 of Rhinoderma darwinii. Classification (NCBI taxonomy): domain Eukaryota; kingdom Metazoa; phylum Chordata; class Amphibia; order Anura; family Rhinodermatidae; genus Rhinoderma; species Rhinoderma darwinii. The sequence continues at coordinate 47,631,968 of NC_134696.1, read as the reverse complement.
AACATGGTCTGTAGGTTTTTAGAACACATTTTCATAAAACTGTATAAGCCCAGTTACCACTTCACAGCTTCCTTTTTAAAGTGGGTCCCTACACTAAAGCTAAGGGAGGAACCGCACAGCGACCTCCACCACCTCAATACAGCTTCTGCAGGGAGAAGAACCCAGCAGCCTGACAGGAGACTGAAAAACAGATTTCTCCCAACATTGTTCTCAGTCCAAGAATTAAGGCTATTTAGAAAGCTGAGCTATTTCATCTGTCCACATATGGACAGCGGTCTGTATTGCTGTGGTATGGTGCATGTAGGGGTTTTTGGCCCAGAGCCAAGGGGGCTTAGGCTGGTAGTAGGGGGGTTATCAGGCTGCTGGGTTTCTCTCCCTTCTGGTGCTGTGTTGCGGCATCAGTGTGACCTCCAAATTTGAATCCATTTCCTAGCGGTCTGACCATTTTTAAGGGCCGTTTGACATCCGTTTTTCACAGCCGTTACAAAAACTGATGAATTTCATTCGGCAGGATTTTTTCGTCCCAACCCCCTGAAAACTCCACAGTGCCTGTGTAGGTTGTGCCACAATGCCCCTGTAGATGGTTCCACAGTGCCCATTGTAGAAAGTGCCCACATAGTGCCAGTACCCACATAGTGGCACAGTGCTCACATAGTGCCATAGTGCCTACTGTAGATAGTGCCACAGTGCCCACTGTACATAGTGCTCATCTATATGAAGTGACAGTGCCCACATAGTGCCACACACAGTCCATGTAGATAGCGCCAGAGTATCCCCTGAAGATAGTGCCCACATTGTCTCACACTGCCAATTTAGATTGTGCTAACCCCCTTAGATAGCGCCACCCCCTGCAGATAGCGCCACACCCCCAGTAGATAGTGGCACGTATACCACCTCTGTAGATAATGTCACACTCCCCCCTGTAGATAGTGCCGCAAACCACCCCCTGTAGATAGTACCACTAGAAGCGGAATCCCCGAGCAGAGCGTTGCATCTCAAAGCCCCTAATGTCACTGTTCATATATGGACAGTGAGGTCAAGGGCTTTCCCAAGACATGAGTCCCCGGCCAGAGCACTTGCGATGCTCTGGCCGGGGGCTCCATTGTTGAAAACCCTTGACATCACTGTTCATAGATATAATTGAGTCTCCTTGTGAGTGTCAGGATCAGTTTTTAACGGCCGTCACAAGGATGGCTTACTGAAAAACGTTAAAAATGGATCCATCGACTTCTAGGGGGGCCGTCGGCCGTGAAAGTGGCCGAAAATAGAAAATAGAACATGTTCTATTTCATGACCTCCAGTATTCGCCGGCCATTGAAAATACGGCCGTATGAATACCCCCGTAGAACTTCATTGTTCTGAAAACTATGGTGATATCATCACATATAAAATAGTGCAGGATTATATAAGGTCAAATGCAACTGTGACATCATCACATTAGAAAACATGTTAAAAAGTCTGTTGTGACGTCATCAGAATTGAACACAGCTTATAAAAGAACACAAAGTCCATAGTAACGAATTTACCGTAGAACACGGAAAAATACTATTTTACATAATAATCACTATAGAAAACAACCAGTAAATAAAGACAATAACTATTGACATCAGGAACATAGAATAATGACATCAGGACAATCACCAGTGACATCAGAACAATAAAACACAGCCTAGCAATAAAACACAAATATTATTGTGACGTAATTGAGCACAACCTAGGAAAAAAAGACAGACTATTTTGACATTGTTAATAAAGAACACAGTCTTTGTTTATTTATTTATTTTTTTCCTCAGAATATTTGGGTCAACCTATATGGATTAAAGCGTAAATGCTCAAATTTCTATTCTGGAATGTAAGAAGTCTTAGTAATAGAATTAGAAGACTAGCTGTATTTAATTTAATTAAGAACTGTGGTCCAGTGGTGTTATGTTTAGCAGAAACGCACTGGACGCTACAGACAGTGACCACTGTATCGAAGCCCTGGATTGGAAAGGCATTCCATGCAACACACTCCTCATTTTCAGGGTGGGTTAGTATATTGATTAATTAAAAAATTAAATTTAATATTTACTCCCATAAGATCGATGTCGAGGGGAGATATGTGTTTTTGCATGGTACATGGTGCATGGGTGCATGATGGTTTTGGCATCCATCTATATTCCCCCACCATATTCTATGGGGGTATTAGTTGATTTTGTACAAGATAAAATAGATTTCCCACTTCTAGTCTTTGGAGGCTTTAACAATGTTGTCAACTATGATTTGGACCAACTAGGCTGTTGTAGAGGTCGAGGGGGTCCCCCTATGTCATCTATGGGGGCACTATTACAGGAGCTGGGTTGGGAGGATCTGTGGAGGATTAAAAATCCCCAGAGACTGGCATTTTCTTGTCATTCTAGAACTCATAAATGTCTGTCAAGAATAGATCTAGCAGTATCAAATGTGTCAATGCTAAGAAAGATTGTAAAGGTCTCATATGAAACAAGGGGCATCTCTGAGCACTCTCCTATTCTTGTTGAAACTATGGATAATAGAAAGCGGAGTATAAGACCCTTTAAAATCAATTCTCAATGGATTCAAATCCTGAATTAGAACTAGAAATGTCATTCTTTTTTAAAGAAAATAATCATACAGCTCCTAATGAAGTGGTCTGGGATTCTGCAAAGGCACTCCTCCGGGGACTTTTTTTTAAAGGCATAGCTAATCATAACTCTAGTAATAAAAAGTTGAGAACAGGAATTGAGGTTATCTCTCAGTAAGTTGTAAAATGAATTGATTAACAACAAAAATACAATGTTATACCAACAATTGAGTGACGCTCAAGTCCAATATTCCAATTTTTTTATAGAAAAAAAAATCAGGAATATGATTTTTTAAACCGGGCAAAATTATATGCAGGATCCGGCAAACCGGGTTCCTTTGTCTCTAAAATTATCAGGGACCAAAATCCACTAGCTCATGTTGCATCACTATATTCTTTAAGAGGATTAATCTGTGATCCAGAACTTATAATATTAGAATTTAAGAATTTCTTTCAGAACTTGTATACTTCTAGATCTATTGTAAATACAGATTCTTTAAACAAATTTTTGGATAAAATAAATTTTCCTGCTTTAAATATAGATCAGTCTGATATCCTGGCAGAACCTATACAATTATCAGAATTAGAAAACGCCATTGGCAATTTTAATTAGAAAAGAGGAGAAAATAAAGGGTTTTAGATAAGCGTCCAGGGAGGAAAATATTTCCCTGTATGCGGACGATATCCTACTATTTATTAGTGAAACGAATACTTCTATTGAGGTGGTTTTTGAACTTATAGAAGTGTATGGGTCCTTCTCCGGTTTTGAGATAATTCAGACAAAAGTTTTGATGCCTCATAGGCTCTTACCAAAGACTTAGAGGTAAATAGATTGGGAATGCGCATTTTGTCTCTGGGGGAAAGCTTTTCCTATTTGGGTGTGTATATATATATATATATATATATATATATATCTAAGGAGGTTTCTAACTTTTCAATCTTAAATATTGATCCTCTGCTTAGTAGGATAAAAAAGAAAATAAAAACTTGGAAGAGACTCCCCCTGGGTATGACAGATAAAATTGCCCTAATTAAAATTGTTCTTCTCCCACAAATTCTATATGTCTTGTCCAACTCCCCAATGCGGTTGAATCCCAGTTTTTTTTTAAAGCAATAGACACAATGTTTAATGACTTAATTTGGCAGGGTAAAACTTCGACAACTTCAGTTGCCCATAGAAAGGGGGGATTGGGAATCCCAAATATTAAAATGTATTTTCTAGCCTCGCAACTCAAATACATCTTGGATTGGGACAATTTGTCAGTTAACGACTACATTAAAAAGAAGTCTATAGATACTCAATCATGGAGTATTTTTCAAAGATTACAGGCAGGTCAGTTGCAGGGTTTGGCTTACAATGGTTATTGTCTGTGTTTGCTAACGGACAAAGTATGGTATGAAGTTAAAAAGGGCTTACTACAGTCTGAATTCTTTCTGAATTTAAATTGTGAAAAAAAAAAAATGATCACCCCTGATGGAAGGCGCTCCTGCACTTGTAAATTAAATTCAACTGAAATCCCAGTCGGGACAAGATTTCAAAGGGGTAAAAGACAAACATGATATGTTATAAAATTAGAATAAAAGCTACGCGTTTCGACCCTGAACCAGGGTCTTCCTCAGTCTCTGGATTTAGCACCCCTCTGGTATAATAAAAAAATTTCCGGGTCTTTGTCATGTTGATTTAGCCAGATTTTGGGTGAAAAACTGTGTCTTTATTATCTCAGATCTATACAGAAGGGGTAAAATTAGAGAATTGGGTGAGATTCTTAAAAGCGAAGAAATGACATGGAATACTAACTTTAGATATAAACAGTTATCTCATGCACTTAACTACATTTTAAGAGGGAAAAAAGAAATAATTAGTACATTTGTAGCTTATGAACATTTAGTTGCAAAGACTAATAAGTGTTTTATCTCTAAGATATACGAATGATGGCTAAAAAAATCGCAATAGATATCTATTAGTTCACGTTCTAAATGGACAGAAGATTTGGGCACTGTCTCAGGTGAGGGATGGACACAAATCTACAAAATTTCACACAAGGTTATTTTAAATGGGGCACATAAAGTTACTAAATTTTTGATAACACATTGCCTTTACTACTCCAATTTTTTTTTACACAGAATACGATATTCTGATTCCTTGAATTGTCCTAAATGTGACTCACCCAATTCTAAATGTATACATTTAATATGGAGATGTCCCAAGTTGGTTAGATATTGGACAGATATAACAAGTGAAATTAGCCAGATATACAAAATGAACATCTGTATGAGTCTGAAAATTTGTATACTGGGTGATCCAGATCAGCTTGGGGTTATTACCCCAACGATTTTGGGGGTATTAAAACTTTTGTTTGTTGATAGAAAATCAATCGCTAGATTCTGGCTTAGTAAGAAGATTCCAAGTCTTAAATTATGGAAATCTTAAACCTCTAAATTAATGTCATATGAGTTTTATATCTATAAATAAGGAGGGTCTCTGCAGAAGTTCTTTGCTATTTTGAAAAAATGGATTGATATTGTTAAACCTTCTGAAGCATTCTTTCTGAAATTATAAAATTGCAGAAATGTTTCTTACATTTTTTTTTTCATTTAATTTGTAATACAATATTTTCTTTTCATCCAAGAATAAAAAAAAAAGAAAGAGAAACATTATTGTGACATCATCACAAAAGAATACAGCCTATAAACAAACTCTGTATCAGGAACCCAGAAACTCTTGTGCAGCAGCTCTTTTGACTGAGCTAACTGGTGTTGCTAGACATCTCCACTGCTGAGTTTGTTGTCTAGTTTCTTTTGACCTTTGCCTCTCTGGATTACTTGCCTTGATTGCCTGATTGGTGTCACCTTTTTGCTTACTATAAAAGTCTGTCCCTTGCACTTCTTGATTTCCATATTATTGAGCTTCCTGCCTGCAGTCTAGCTGCTTTCTACCCTTCTGTACAAATTGTTGCTGCTCATTTGTGTACTGAACTTGGATTGTTTCTTGACCTTGTCTTTGCCTCGCGCTACAACCTGTTGCCACTTATCTGTGTACCAAACCTGGACTGTTACTTGACTACTATTGCTATTGTCACCTTCCTGCCAGATTGTTTCCGATACTGGACTCTGCAACAGACCTTGACACTCTGTTATGTACAGTAAGTCAACGAGTCAGCTCCATGTAAGGCTTGGGCTGGTGGGCAGGCTCTCTCTTATTCTCAGTTGAAGGGATTGCTTCCTCTTCTGCTACTTGGGTCTACAGGAGTTCCTCTTTTCCTTCTACTTATCGAGAAACAACTATGTTTGTACAACAACTATGTAAAGGAGGGGGTTTGACCTTAGATCCCTTCACCAGATGTAAAATTGTGAATATATTGAAGAAAATGTATTCGGTTCTTCCATGCCAGCCACAATGTGTTAGACATAGTGCAGTGTGAGACTGGACATCTTGGGGGCCACCAGAGGAAATTATTTTATATGCTTATAAATGAGACAAAAATGTGAATGTGGTTAGATTATTTTCTCTAGTAATCTCTTTATTTTATATTAATTTTCATTCATCAAAAAGAGTGAATTATAAAATGTTATTCTAATGATTACATAGATACTAAAAAGGATCGTGAGTGTTTGTGTGGTATAAGGGATAGCAACAGGACCAAAGTAATATAAGATGTAAACATAAAGCCAGCTGACAGTGCCACCTGTATACAGAATCCTATGAAACAGTGAGCATTTAAACTACTTTCTCACGTAATGTCTTCGCTTTAGTGGTGTTTAATTATTTCATGTGTACTCTAAGGCTGGGTTCACACTGAGTTTTTTGCACGCAGAAAATCTGTCTTAAAATTCCGTTTAGAATTTTGAGGCAGATTTTCCTCTGCCTGCACTCCTATTTTCCCCCGCAGCCATTGAGCACCGCAGGCATAAAACGCAGCAAAATACGCTTTCTCTGCCTCCCATTGATAATCGCGCGAAGATTGGGCATGTTCCTTCTTTTTCCCGCGAGCCGGTTTTACCTCTCGCGGCAGAAAACCGCCTCCGCCTCCCATTGAAATCAATGAAAGTCATTTTCGGCCGTTTTTTGCCAAGTTTTGCGGAGCGGTTTCCGCGCAAAAAAACGTGTCAAAAAACTCTGTGTGAACTCACCGTAAGGGTCAGTTTTAGATTTGACGAAATTGTCACAGATTTTTGTTGTGCATTCTGCAACAAAACTCTACAACAATTTACAGTACTCTACCTATGGATGGGGTTTTCACACTTTCACAAATCGGTGCAGAATTCACAGCATGCGACGAGCCTGGGTTGTCCAAAAACTGCTTGGGATAATGGGACAGATGAGTCTCCTCAGAAGATGTTTAGACATCACATATCCAGTTATGGTGGTGGTGATTGTGTAATTGCTGCTTTATGACCTAAACATCTGTAAATTGAAGGAACTATTACCGTACTTCTGCACTATATCAGAAAATTCTTGAGAAGAATGTATATTCAACTGTCTGTAATTTGAAGTATAATTGGATTATGTATCAAGGCAATGACCCAAAATACAAAAGCAAATGCACACCTAAATAGCTATGAAGAAACAATATTTAAGTTTTTGTTTAGCGTAGTCAAAGTTCTGACTTGAATCTCAGAGAGATTCTGTTATGGGACCATAGAGTCACTACAGTCAAAAACTAAAAATTTAGCCAGTTAACTTTCTGGGTGCTGGTGAGATACGGTACTGTCCAGGCTATGTAGATACAGGGCTAAGGCAGTGACTCTGTTTTGGTCTTTCTTTTTGGGGGTTCAAGTTGTAGTTTTTTAGGTGCCATTTTAAAATACAAATTAGTTTAGTTTTTAATATTTTATAGAGAAATTCAGAAAAAAAAAGCAATGCCTCATTTCTTTTTTTTTTATGCCATTACCATTCATGCCGTTAGGAGCCTCCGTTGCAGATTCCGTCATTTTTGCCTGCATTATTTTGTCCGACAAAATCTTTGGACACCATGACGGAAACCAGATATAACTCATTAAAGTCAATTTGTGCCATTGGGCCCTGTTCTGGCGGCTCAGTTTTTTTCTGTTGTTCTGCCCTTATGACGGAGCAGAACAACAAAATGTCATAACACAGATGTGAACATAGGCTTACCAATATCATAAAGGTTGTAATAATTATGTGGTTACCAAATATATAAAGATTATTTACTTTTTTTGATATTATTATTTTAGTTAATTTTTAATAACGTTTTTACTGTATAGTTTTGTTATTTGATGATCAATCACTGTATGCTGTGTTTTTCTTCTCATGTCTGCCAGTTATCTCTCCTTGCTTGGTCGAGGATGCAGCTAATGTAAGTTACAACTGCCATTTATAACAACTAAGCAGCAACCATTTTGTCACAGGGTCACAGATTCTCCATTGAGATCCATAGTCTCTTTATGTCTCCTTCTGCCCTTTCCTCTTTTTGTAACTTTCTTTGTTACTGAATTCAATGCAGAGCCATATCTATGGAAAACTGGAAGTAAAAAGTTAGAACATGTGATACATTAGTTTTTACAGTGAAATTATTTTGTTTAAATAAAGTATCCTAAAAAAATAAATCTCCAAATGAGGTTGTTTTTTTTAGCAATAACTAGAGATCCAAAGTAATTATATATAATTAAAATATACTAGTTACATACACAGAGAGCTTTGTGTCTGTTTCCCCCCAGCCCTTTTCCATGATCCATGAGATAATTCTACATCTTCTTGTTTGCTAACAATGTAGGAGAGCCCTGCATAGGCATTTTGGACTGTCCTAAATTTAGAAAATTAAATCTACACCTGCTATGAGAAATATTTGCAAAGTTTTCTCACTTTAGCATTACTAAATCTGCCTAAGGTTTCATTCACTAATTTTTTTATGTCATTTTAAACTGCATGATAAAAAAAATGCATTTTAAAGCACCAGTTAAAAAAAAAAAATAAAAAAAAAATATATATATATATATATATATATATATATATATATATATATATATATATATATATATTACTTTGTTTTTAGTGGCGTTTTTCCTTTTTCAACATGCTTTATTTCTTAATAACAATATATTACCTCATATCCTGAAAAAAAACCTTCCACATAATACCCTAATGCCATATGAAATAAATAAATAAATAAATAAGTAGCAGCATATGATACCGTGTATGTATATATATATATATATATATATATATATATATATGGGTGGAAAGTTAACAACGTACCTACGCCAGTTACACTGGCTTAAAAATCACAAACGGTCCAAAAGTTGCGACTTTTGGGTAGTTTCCCCTGCTTTCACCACAATTTAAAATAGTGGGCGAAGCTTAGTGGAAGGGGCTGTGGTCTATTGGGTCCCGATGCATTCACTATAATTTACACCAGAAACTTGATTAAATTATAGAATAAATCTGCACCAGCTCCTGGCTGGCGTATATTTCATTCAGTGTTGCACAGACAGCCGAAGAAGGCAAATTTATTAAGAGGCTTTTAGCTTGGTTTTTTTTTATGAATACTAGCGTAGTCTTAACCCCATCCCCGACTTCTGCTGGGGGGAAAGTATGGAGCTGGCATACAGACTGCAACAAGCGTACTTTACTGCAACGAGTGGAGCGGGAACTTGCTTGCTTATCTCCTTAGATGCCGCAGTCAATAGCAACCGTGACATCTAAACCGTTAGAATGAGGGGGCGGCCCCTCCGACACCCCATCGATCCGCTGCGACTCGATCGGGGATGCTGATAGATGTCATGGTAGCCTGCGAGCCTATTGAAGGCCCCAGGTCTGTCATCTTTGTGCTCCTATTAAGCCCTGACAGAGGCAGGGCTTAACCCCTTTAGGACACAGCCTGTTTTGGCCTTGTGGACACAGATGATTTTTTCAAATCTGACGTGTCAATTTATGTGGTAATAACTCCAATCCAAGCGATTCTGAGATTGTTTTCTCGTGACATATTGTACTTTATGTTAGTGAAAAAATTTGGTTGATAAATTCAATATTTATTTGTGAAAAACTTCAAATTTTAGCAAAAATTTGCATTTTTCTAAATTTAAATGTATTTGTTTGTAAAACAGATAATAATACCACACAAAATAGTTACTAGTTAACATCCCCCATATGTCTACTTTATGTTTGCATCGTTTTTTTTCCACGTCCTTTTATTTTTATAGGACGTTACAAAGGCTTAGAACTTTAGCAGCAATTTCTCATATTTTCAATAAAATTTCAATAGGCTATATTTTCAGGGACCAGTTCAGTTCTAAAGTGGCTTTGAGGGCCTTCTATATTAGAAAGTCCCCATAAATCACCCCATTTTGAAAACTGCACCCCTCAAGTTATTCAAAACCACATCCAGAAAGGATTTGAACCCTTTAGGCGTTTTACAGGAATTAAGGCAAAGTAGAGGTGAAATTTACAAATTTCATTTTTTTTTCGAAATTCATTTGTAATAAAAAAAATCTGTAACACAGAAGGTTTTACCAGAGAAATGCAGCTCAATATGTATTGCCCAGATTCTGCAATTTTTAGAAATATCCAACATGTGGCCCTAGTGTCCTAATGGACTGAAACTCAGGCCTCAGAAGCAAAGGAGCACCTAGTGGATTTTGGGGCCTCCTTTTTTTTAAGAATATATTTTAGGCACCATGTCAGGTTTGAAGAGGTCTTGTGGTACCTAAACAGTCAAAACCCCCCAAAAGTGACCCCCATCTTGGAAACTACACCCCTCAATGCATTTTTCTAGGGGTAAAGTCAGCATTTTGACCCCACAGGTTTTTTTCCAGAATTTAGTGGAATTAGTCTGTGAAGATGAAAATCTACTTTTTTTTCTGAAAAAACATAGAATTTTTTCATTTTTACAAGGAATAAAGGAGAAAAAGCACCCCAACATTTGTAAAGCAATTTCTCCCGATTATGGCAGTACCCCATATGTGGTCATAAACTGATGTTTGGACCCACAGCAGGGCTCAGGAGGGAAGGAGCGCCTTTTGGATTTTGGAGCGCAGATTTTGCTGGATTGGTTTTCAGTACCATGTTGGGTTTGCAACGCCACGGAGGGACCAAAACAGTGGAAACCCCCCAAAAGTGACCCTATTTTGGAAACTACACCCCTCAAGGAATTTTTCTAGGGGTATAGTGAGCATTTTGACCCCACAGGATCTTTTTTAGAGCGAAGGTGACCAAAAAACAACGATTTTGGCGCTTTAAATTCTTTATTTCTTACAGCGTTCACCGTGCGCAATAAATTACGTTTTACTTTATTCTGCGGGTCGGTACGATTACGCCGATGCCATATGTGTATAGTTTTTTTTAACGTTTTGCAGTGTTTGCACAATAAAATTATGTTTCTATAAAATAATATATTTTCTGAGACATGCTATTCTGAGCCGTAACTTTTTAATTTTTTTGTCAAAAAAGCTGTGGGAGGTCTTGTTTTTTGCGGTACGGGTTGTAGTTTTTATTGGTACTATTTTGGGGTAAATGCGACTTTGTGATCACTTTTTATTCTATATTTTGGGAGGGGTGGTGACCAAAAAATAGCGATGCTGACATAGTTTTCCATTTATTTTGTTTGCGGCGTTCACCGTGCGGAAAAAAGACAATTATAGTTTCACAGTTTGGGTCGTTACGAACACGGTGATACCAAATATGTGTACTTTTTTTTAACGTTTTCATTTTTTTCCTATAATAAATGACTTATAGGAAAACAAAAACTTTTATTTTTACACTTTTATAAAACATTTTTATTAACTTTTTTACTTTTTACACTTTCTTTTTTTTACCTGCAGCTCTGATCGCTGCTAGAATACATTACACTACCTAGGTAGTCACAGTCACAGTCACTCTGACAGTAAGTCTACGAGGACCAGCCAGAGGCTGGTCCTCTTAGGCTTCCATACATGGCAGACCAGGAGGCCGTTGCCTGGCCTCTGGATGCCATCATAAGCATCAGCAGCCCCCACAATTGCATGGGGGCTGTTGATGTGCTGCAACCCCCCTAAATGTGGTGATCGCAATCGAGCACCACATTTATCGGGTTAATTGCCAAAATCAGCCGCCGCTGATCGGCAACACTGGAGTGTCAGCTGTCGGGGACAGCTGAACTCCCAGTTCCCGATGCACACCTTGTCGCCGACGGTGTGCATCGGGAACGACACAGTGACTTCCTGTCACCCTGACAGGGAGCCTAGCAGGACCAGGCGAAGGGTGGTCCTGATGGACTTCCGTCCATGGCAGACACGGAAGCCATTGTTTGGCTTCCATTTGCCATGCTAACTATTGGCAAACCCCGCGATTTCAGACCGGGGTTTGGCGATATGCTAGAAACCGCTAAAAATAGGTGATTGCAACCGATCGCCGAATTTAAGGGGTTAATTTGCCTAAATCAGCGGCAAAGGACCGCTGGCCGGCAAGAGTGGAGTGTCAGCTGTCGGCGATAGCTGACCTCCCGGTTCCCGGTGCACACTGCAGCTCAGCCGCTATTCTGTGACCGGAGCCATCTGCTTCCGACATGGACGTCCGAGGCGTGGAGGCCACCGGAGTAGCTGATCGGTGCGGGGTCCGGCTGTTGGACCCCCACAAATCATATACTGATGACCTAAGTGGTGGATAGGTCATCAGTTATCCGGTAGTAGACAACAGTGAAGACAGGGAGTCTGATGATGCTTAAATGGTGGAACACCAGTCTTTATTTTCCAAACTCTGTCATAGACCGAAATGATTGAAGCTCTTCCAGCAGATAAGAGTCCTGATTACCTAATTTTAAAGACCAGAATGTTTTAAATACTTAGTCTCCGCCTCCAAGCCGTTAGATGGAGGTTCTTTAGGTCTTAATGGAATATTTCTCTGTGGGAGAGAAGGTCCTGCTGAACTGGCAGTTTCCAGTATTTAACTCTTGACACTTCTGCTTGGTTGTCCAGTTTTTTCCTTAGAACCCCCTAAATTAGAGGAAGAGGAGGAAAGACATATTTTGGTTTTTCCAACTGATTGACAACCCATCCACTGATACTGGTTGGTTCTGTAGAGAGGGAGCAGAAGTTCTAAGTTTGAGTAATGTCTTAGGTTGCCATGATATCCATATCTGGGTATCCCATCCTAGACGTAATCTGTTTGAAGATTTTGGGTTTCAGACTCCACTCCCATGGATGGAGGAAGTTGCAGCTGAGCCAGTCTGCAGTCACTCTCAATTATGCTCCTGCATTTCATGGGCAGGAGAGAACTTCCTGTTTGTTTATGTATTAATATGATGCCAGATTGCCTGTCTGAATGAGGACATGGTGATTGTGATGCATAGGTTGGAAACGCAGTAAAGCCAGTCTGATAGCTTTTAATTCTCTAAGATTGCAAGGTAACTTCTTTTCCTGAGGAGTTCATAATTGTTGGACCCAAAGGTTCTTTACATACGCACCACAGCCTAAAAGGAGGCATCCGTGGTAAGGACTGTTTAATAATGGGGAATCAGGGATTTCCCTAAAGACAGTCTCTGTGGATTAACCAACCACTTCAGTTCTATCCTTGTAAAGCCATGCAAGGACATATGTTTGTCTAGAGAACTCCATTTTAGAATTTTGGCCTGTAGTATACCAATGTGAGCTTTGGCCCATGGTACTTCATCGATAGCTGAGATCAACACAAATCATGACTTTGGGGGTTGTAATAAGATGAGTCACTCCCCCGATTATTTATTCCTTTCTTTTCAGAGAAAATTTGAGTTTCATATGGCACAAATTCAGAATGAACCCTAGAAATTGTATTTTTGGTTACGAGTCTATTTAAAATGTCTAGCAGTAAATGCAATTTAAGTTTTTAACTGGATGAGGCTATGACTAGCCAGTCGTCGAGGCGTGGCACAACAGCCAACCCTTTGGAGACTTAAGTGCTTCAGTAATCACAACTGCTATTTTTGTGAAAACTTTAGGGGCTAATGTAAGACCGATTGTTAGGCACTTGAACTGAAAATAGAGGAGACCTTACTATGTCTGGATTGCAACCGTAAGAAATTTCCTGTGACTTTAAGATCGGAACATGTAGATATGCGTTATATCTATTTTTGCCATGCATCTGTTGCTTTGAAAAATTGTGAGGACAGAGCAGAGTGTTTTAATTTTGAATTTATTTTTTTTAATAGAAATTTGACGAGATACTGTAAGTCAAATCTATAATCAGGCGCCACTGGCTGTCTGGTTTCGGGACTGGATATATACTGGAATAGTATGTAGCTTTTGATGACAAGCCACTTTTTCCAAGGCTCCTTTTTCCAGAAATTCTTGGAGCAGATGAAGGAGAATAGGATTTGCATGATTTGTGAAGATTCTGTCTGGCAGAAATTTCTTAGCGCCCTCTTCTGATTGTGGATTACACCCAGGCATCTGAGGAAATCTTAGTCTTCCTCCTACGAACCATAACTTTGGCATCATAAATCTCTAGTTTTTTTCTTTCGAAAGGAAGAATTGTCATGCTGAGGATTGAGCCTTGATAGTTTGTTTTGAAATCTTTTACTTCTTCTGAATTTCGGAAACTAAAGGAATTAGGATTCAATTTCCTATTGGTTTGAAGAAAGTCAATACCTTTACCCCTACCAAGAGATTGTGGTTTTTTTTCTAATTGGGTACCAAACAAACTGCTTGGCTGAAAACGTAAATTGCAAAAAGGGTTTTTGTGGATATCCCCACTGCACTGTTTAATCCATAATGCCCCTCTGGAAGCATTTGATGATAACAAGGACTAGGAAGAAAATGTTATAATTTCTAGAGGTGTGTCACATAGGAATTCAGCCGCAGATTTTGAAGGATTTCATCTCTCGGTAACTCCATCTTGGAGATCGTCAGGTAGTTGACTAAGCCAAATATTCAGTGATCTGGCCACAGGAAACATAGCCATAGAAACCTTGTAGGCTGCTACAGATAGGGTATAAGATGAAAAACATCCGCTTTTCAACCATAGGGTCTTGCAGCAAAGATGATTCCTCTTATGGAAATAATTATATTTAGGAGAGCTTTGCCACTGCTGGATCAATTTTGGGAAGGGAATCCGAATCTGTAGTATATAGTGGATCCATTTTATATGTGCTTTCAACTCTTGGTCCTGCTAAATCCATTCAGAGAGTAGGGGAAGGACCTCGATGCCCCTTATCCTTAGTTTTCGGAAAATAGAACAGTCTTTTTATAGGTTTATCTATTGGATCTTAATCTGATTCAATTATCTCTTTCACAGCGTTTATTAAATGTGACATTTTCTCTTTCTTAAAGTGATATAATTTATTCGCATTATCAGAGGTCACGTCATCTGAAATACACTACCGTTCAAAAGTTTGGGATCACCCAGACAATTTTGTGTTTTCCATGAAAACTCAACTTATATTTATCAAATGAGTTGCAAAATGACTAGAAAATATAGTCAAGACATTGACAAGGTTAGAAATAATGATTTTTATTTGAAATAATAATTTTCTCCTTCAAACTTTGCTTTCGCCAAAGAATGCTCCATTTGCAGCAATTACAGCATGGCAGACCTTTGGCATTCTAGCTGTTAATTTGCTGAGGTAATCGTGAGAAATTTCACCCCATGCTTCCAGAAGCCCCTCCCACAAGTTGGATTGACTTAATGGGCACTTCTTGCGTACCATACGGTCAAGCTGCTCCCACAACAGCTCTATGGGGTTGAGATCTGGTGACTGCGCTGGCCACTCCATTACAGATAGAATACCAGCTGCCTGCTTCTTCCCTAAATAGTTCTTGCATAATTTGGAGGTGTGCTTTGGGTCATTGTCCTGGCGTAGGATGAAATTGGCTCCAATCAAGCGCTGTCCACAGAGTATGGCATGGCATTGCAAAATGGAGTGATAGCCTTCCTTATTAAAAATCCCTTTTACCTTGTACAAATCTCCCACGTTACCAGCACCAAAGCAACCCCAGACCATCACATTACCTCCACCATGCTTGACAGATGGCGTCAGGCACTCTTCCAGCATCTTTTCAGTTGTTCTGCGTCTCACAAATGTTCTTCTGTGTGATCCAAACACCTCAAACTTCGATTCGTCTGTCCATAAGTGTGCTTTTGCCCATATTAATTTTTTCCTTTTATTAGCCAGTCTCAGATATGGCTTTTTCTTTGCCACTCTGCCCTGAAGGCCAGCATCCCGGAGTCGCCTCTTCACTGTAGACGTTGACACTGGCGTTTTGCGGGTACTATTTAATGAAGCTGCCAGTTGAGGACCTGTGAGGCGTCTATTTCTCAAACTAGAGACTCTAATGTACTTGTCTTGTTGCTCAGTTGTGCAGCAGGGCCTCCCACTTGTCTTTCTACTCTGGTTAGAGCCTGTTTGTGCTGTCCTCTGAAGGGAGTAGTACACACCGTTGTAGGAAATCTTCAGTTTCTTGTCAATTTCTCGCATGGAATAGCCTTCATTTCTAAGAACAAGAATAGACTGTCGAGTTTCACATGAAAGCTCTCTTTTTCTAGCCATTTTGAGAGTTTAATCGAACCCACAAATGTAATGCTCCAGATTCTCAACTAGCTCAAAGGAAGGTCAGTTTTATAGCTCCTCTAAACAGCAAAACTGTTTCCAGTGGTGCTAACATAATTGCACAAGGGTTTTCAAGTGTTTTCTAATCATCCATTAGCCTTCTAACACAGTTAGCAAACACAATGTACCATTAGAACACTGGAGTGATGGTTGCTGGAAATGGGCCTCTATACACCTATGTAGATATTGCATTAAAAACCAGACGTTTGCAGCTAGAATAGTCATTTAGCACATTAACAATGTATAGAGCGTATTTCTGATTAAATTAATGTTATCTTCATTGAAAAAAACTGCTTTTCTTTCAAAAATAAGGAAATTTCTAAGTGACCCTAAACTTTTGAACGGTAGTGTATATTACCCCTCTGAAATGGAAGTATCAACAGAGGATACAAATGGTAACTGAGAAGATTAGGCTGGGTTCACACGACCTATTTTCAGACGTAAACGAGGCGTATTATGCCTAGTTTTACGTCTGAAAATAGGGCTACAATACGTCAGCAAACATCTGCCCATTCATTTGAATGGGTTTGCCGACGTACTGTGCCGACAACCTGTCATTTACGCGTCGTCGTTTGACAGCTGTCAAACGACGACGCGTAAATTGACTGCCTCGGCAAAGAAGTGCAGGACACTTCTTTGCAACGTAATTTGAGCCGTTCTAATGCAAGGAGGAGCTTTTACGTCTGAAACAACGCAGCTGTTTTCTCCTGAAAACAGTCTGTCTTTTCAGACGTAAAAGACAGTTCATGTGTGCACATACCCTAAAAGTTTCTTTGAAGACCTGAGACTTTTACTATTTAACTGTTTCAGAATGTAGCTCTTTAGATCATGACAGGAATTACACCGTGTTCAAAATTATTATGCACATTTGATTTAAGTGTCATAAACATTTAATTATTCGTTTTTCAATTAAACTCATGGATGATATTGTGTCTTAGGGCTCTTTGGATCATTGTAATCAATCTCAGACACCTGTGATAATTAGTTTGCCAGGTGTGCCTAATCAAAGGAAAACTACTTAAGAAGGACGTTCCACATTATTAAGCAGGCCACAGGTTTCAAGCAATATGGGAAAGAAAAATATTCTCTCTCCTGCCGAAAAGCGTGAAATAGTGCAATACCTTGGACAAGGTATGAAAACATTGGATATTTCAAGAAAACGTAAGCGTGATCATCGTACTGTGAAAAGATTTGTGGCTGATTCAGAGCACAGACGGGTTCGTTCAGATAAAGGCATAATGAGGAAGGTTTCTGCCAGACAAATTAATAGGATTAGGAGAGAAGCTGCTAAAATGCCATTGCAAAGCAGCAAACAGGTATTTGAAGCCGCTGGTGTCTCTGGAGTCCCGCGAACCTCAAGGTGTAGGATCCTCCAGAGGTTTGCAAGTGTGCATAAAGCTATTATTCGGCCACCCCTAAACAATGCTCCCAAGCAGAAACGGTGTTGTTTACTGATGAGTGCCATGCAACCCTGGATGGTCCAGATGGATGGAGTAGTGGATGGTTGGTGAATGACCACCATGTCCCAACAAGGCTGCGACGTCAGCAAGGAGGTGGCAGAGTCTTGTTTTGGGCTGGAATCATGGGGAGAGAGTTGGTAGACCCCTTTAGGGTCCCTGACGGTGTGAAAATGACCTCTGCAAAGTACGTAGAGTTTATGACTGACCACTTTCTTCCGTGGTACAAAAAGAGGAACCGTGCCTTCCGTAGCAAAATTATCTTCATGCATGACAATGCACCATCTCATGCTGCAAAGAATACTTCTGTGTCATTGGCTGCTATGGGCATAAAAGGAGAGAAACTCATGGTGTGGCCCCCATGTTCCCCTGACCTCAACCCTATTGAGAACCTTTGGAGCATCCTCAAGCAAAATATCTATGAGGGTGGGAGGCAGTTCACATCAAAACAAGCTCTGGGAGGCTATTCTGACATCCTGCAAAGATATTCAAGCAGAAAATGTCCAAATACTCACAAATTCAATGGATGCAAGAATTGTGAAGGTGATATCAAAGAAGGGGTCCTATGTTAACATGTAACTTGGCCTGCTAAGTTTTTTTTTGATTGAAAGAGCTTTTGATTTCTGTAAATATGACCTCCTGATGCTGCAAATTCAACAAATTACCATTTTAGTTCTCCTTACAACCTTTAAAATGTTTTGATCTCTGTTGTGCATAATAATTTGAAACAGTGCATTTTGAGTTTTTTACTTCTAAAAAAAAATCTGTTATCATTAGGAAATTTTTCAATAAAATTCACATTATACTGCAACGGTTGATGGCTTGAAGATTATACTGACTGTCATTTGCATCGACTATTTAGGAAAATCAGCGAAAAATAACATTTGCATAATAATTTGGAACATGTATATGTATATTGTATATGTCATTTTTCACATATCTATTGACTCCAATACACACTTCTGGCACAGGCTGACCCCATCATTTGCATTGTACGACTCACTTTTTAATCGTTTTTGTATACATGTCTTTAACCCCTTCCCGGTGCAGCCATTTTTCAGATTTTCATTTTAATTTTTCCTCCCCACCTTACAAAACCCATAACTTTTTTTATTCTTCCGTTGATATAGTCCTATGAGGGCTTGATTTTTGCGGGACGAGTTGTAGTTTTTCGTAGCACCATTTATTGTGCCATATAATGTACCAGGAAACGAGAAAAAAAATATTTGTGGGGTAGAAAATGAAAAAAACAGCGATTCCTCCATGGTTTTTTCCTTTTTACGGAACTCACTGTGCAATTAAAACAACATGTTAACTTTATTCTGTGGGTCAATACGATTATGGCGATACCAAATATATAAAGTTTTTTCTATATTTTACTACTTTTACAAGTAAAAACCTAAGTGTAAAAAATAAAATGTATTTAGTATCGCCAAATTCTAAGAGCCATAACTTTTTTATTTTTCCGTCGTGGTATGTGGGCTTATTTTTTGCGGGATAAGCTGTAGTTTTTAATGATATTATTTTGGGGTACATGCGACGTTTTGATCACTTTTATTTCATTTTTTGTGGGAGATGAGGTGACCAAAAACGAGCGATTCTGGCGTTAACATTTTTATTTATTTTTTACGGCGTACACCGTGCGGGTTAAATAATGATATATTGTAATAGGTCAGACTTTTACGGACATGGTGATACCAATTATGTTTATTTATTTATTTTTTACTATGCTGTAGGTGGAAAATGGGAAAAGGGGAGTTTTTTTAACTTTTAATATTTTTTTTTTTTTACATAAAAAAACCCTTTTATTATACAAATTGTAACTTTTTTTATTAGTCTCCCTAGGGGACTTCAACCAGCGATCGTTAGATCGCTTG
Organism: Rhinoderma darwinii; assembly: GCF_050947455.1. Taxonomy (NCBI): domain Eukaryota; kingdom Metazoa; phylum Chordata; class Amphibia; order Anura; family Rhinodermatidae; genus Rhinoderma; species Rhinoderma darwinii. The sequence goes on along the minus strand of NC_134696.1, from coordinate 47,612,539 downwards.
CACTATATACTGCAATACTAATGTATTGCAGTATATCGTGATTCTGACAGGCTCCTATGAAGTCCTGCCGGAGGCAGCGCTTGATAGGAGCACAAAGATGGCGGACCTGGTGGCCTTCATTAGGCCCCCAGGCAGCTATAGCAACCATCGCCACCCCATGATTTCATTGCGGGGGCCGCGACGAGCTGTTAGTCGGGGTTGCCCCATCTTTCTAACAATTTAAACGAGTTAAACGAGCGGAATCGCACTCGAGCACGATCCCGCTCGTTACTCTGAAGTGTTGGCTGCAACATACAGCCGACACCCGCATCGAATGGAGCGGGTTCACTCCGTGGGCCCGTTCTCTACTTCCCCTACCCGACTTTGGCGTATGCATACGTCAAATGTCAGGAAGGAGTTAATAAAGTTAAAACTTATTTTTCATTATATTATGATTATTGTGTAATTATTGACCCAGCCCCCCCCCCTATTTGTAGGTTTTCTCTACTGAAAAGTATGTACAGTATATGCCCTCAATACTTGGTCGGGCTCCTTTTTCATGAATTACTGCATCAATGCGGCGTGGCATGGGGGCGATCAGCCTGTGGCACTGCTGAGGTGTTATGGAAGCCCAGATTGCTTTGATATCGGCCTTCAGCTCATCTGCATTGTTGGGTCTGTTGTCTCTCATCTTCCTCTTGACAATACCCTATCGATTCTCTATGGGGTTTAGGTCAGGCGAGTTTGCTGGCCAATCAAGCACAGTGATACTGTGGTTATCAAACCAGGTATTGGTACTTTTGGCAGTGTGGGCAGCAGCTTTTTGGAGATGCTGATTTCATTTTCCAGCAGGACTTGGCAGCTGCCCACACTGCCAAAAGTACCAATACCTGGTGTAATAACCACAGTATCACTGTGCTTGATTGGCCAGCAAACTCGCCTGACCTAAACCCCTTAGAGAATCAATAGGGTATTGTCAAGAGGAAGATGAGACACCAGACCCAACAATGCAGACGAGCTGAAGGCCGCTATCAAAGCAACCTGGGCTTCCATAACACCTCAGCAGTGCCACAGGCTGATCACCTCCATGCCACGCCGCATTGATGCAGTAATTCATGCAAAAGGAGCCCAGACCAAGTATTGAGTGCATATACTGGACATACCAACATTTCGATATTAAAAATAATTTTTGAAATTGGTCTTATATAATCTAATTTTCAGAGATACTAAATTTGGGGTTTTCATTAACTGTTACCATAATTATCAACATTAAAAGAAAAAAATGCTGGAAATAGATCACTCTGTGTGTAATGAATCTATACAATATATGTATATATACATACAGTGAAGGAAATAAGTATTTGATCCCTTGCTGATTTTGTAAGTTTGCCCACTGTCAAAGACATGAACAGTCTAGAATTTTTAGGCTAGGTTAATTTTACCAGTGAGAGATAGATTATATAAAAAAAAATACAGAAAATCACATTGTCAAAATTATATATATTTATTTGCATTGTGCACAGAGAAATAAGTATTTGATCCCTTTGGCAAACAAGATTTAATACTTGGTGGCAAAACCCTTGTTGGCACGCACAGCAGTCAGACGTTTCTTGTAGTTGATGATGAAGTTTGCACACATGTTAGATGGAATTTTGGCCCACTCCTCTTTGCAGATCATCTGTAAATCTTTAAGATTTCGAGGCTGTCGCTTGGCAACTCGGATCTTCAGCTCCCTCCATAAGTTTTCGATGGGATTAAGGTCTGGAGACTGGCTAGGCCACTCCATGACCTTAATGTGCTTCTTTTTGAGCCACTCCTTTGTTGCCTTGGCTGTATGTTTCGGGTCATTGTCGTGCTGGAAGACCCAGCCACGAGCCATTTTTAATGTCCTGGTGGAGGGAAGGAGGTTGTCACTCAGGATTTGATGGTACATGGCTCCATCCATTCTCCCATTGATGCGGTGAAGTAGTCCTGTGCCCTTAGCAGAGAAACACCTCCAAAACATAATGTTTCGACCTCCATGCTTGACAGTGGGGACGGTGTTCTTTGGGTCATAGGCAGCATTTCTCTTCCTCCAAACACGGCGAGTTGAGTTAATGCCAAAGAGCTCAATTTTAGTCTCATCTGACCACAGCACCTTCTCCCAATCACTCTCAGAATCATCCAGATGTTCATTTGCAAACTTCAGATGGGCCTGTACATGTGTCTTCTTGAGCAGGGGGAACTTGCGGGCACTGCAGGATTTTAATCCATTACGGCGTAATGTGTTACCAATGGTTTTCTTGGTGAATGTGGTCCCAGCTGCCTTGAGATCATTAACAAGTTCCCCCCGTGTAGTTTTCGGCTGAGCTCTCACCTTCCTCAGGATCAAGGATACCCCGCGAGGTGAGATTTTGCATGGAGCCCCAGATCGATGTCGATTGACAGTCATTTTGTATGTCTTCCAGTTTCTTACTATTGCACCAACAGTTGTCTCCTTCTCACCCAGCGTCTTACTTATGGTTTTGTAGCCCATTCCGGCCTTGTGCAGGTCTATGATCTTGTCCCTGACATCCTTAGAAAGCTCTTTGGTCTTGCCCATGTTGTAGAGGTTAGAGTCAGACTGATTAATTGAGTCTGTGGACAGGAGTCTTTTATACAGGTGACCATTTAAGACAGCTGTCTTTAATGCAGGCACCAAGTTGATTTGGAGCGTGTAACTGGTCTGGAGGAGGCTGAACTCTTAATGGTTGGTAGGGGATCAAATACTTATTTCTCTGTGCACAATGCAAATAAATATATAGAATTTTGACTATGTGATCTTTTTTTTTTTTTATATATAATCTATCTCTCACTGGTAAAATTAACCTAGCCTAAAAATTCTAGACTGTTCATGACTTTGACAGTGGGCAAACTTACAAAATCAGCCAGGGATCAAATACTTATTTCATTCACTGTATCTCAAGGATAAATACAATGATGACGAAAAAAATTTGCCACAATTATTTCAAAAACACTTCCGATCAAAATTAAGTCCATGGGGAATAAGTGTATTTAATGTATAATTCCAAAAACCTTTCTGACAATTTTTTTGCACACAATCTTCCTATCTCCAATTAACCTTCGCTACCTCTGTACCATAGAACGTAGTACCTGTTGGATATTTGTCATGCATAGTTGCATAATGACCAGGAACACTGTGGTCCATGTTTTTATTATACTATTCTGCTATGCGTGTTTTTTTTGTGCTTTTTTTTTTCGCTACAGGTCCTGCCAACATATTTATATCCTCACCGACATTCTAAGACATAAATAACCCCACTACAGTTGCACGCGATGAGGTCCTTAATTTTGAATTTATCCACCGATGTAAATTTACTAATTAGATTTTATCATCTTTCTATATTTCACTTCTTGACAAGCCTTACGTGTTAAACATGCATGAAACCCCTTGCCTGGGTGATTTGCTTTTTCTCTAGTTTTTATATAGCTATTGGATATTTTGTCCTTTAGGAGACGTATCATTTATACATTGCATTCAGGAGGATTTTATGTGGACTCTTGCCTCTAAGTTCTCACCTGCTCCATTGTACTTTATTACTGTCCTTGATGTTATAATGTATTTTACTTTGTTTTCACATTTTTGGGCTCAGTTTATGCCAAAAACTGGCGTAAACTGATTAATGAATGTGGGCCAATGTATTTTTATGTTATAATATAATTTGGCTATGTTTACTGCAATAACCTGTGGTTTCTATGTTCTTATCTTTAGGTTATTTTTTAACACCGGCAACATCTTACCCTTCATCGGTGTCCTACAGATTGAGATCTGCAATATTATGCCTTTGTACGCCATGGAATCTTTCCTTGAGCCTGCTTTATATTGCAGAAGAATTATTTAACAGCAAACTGTATGCCTGCAGTCCACCAATGCAAATGCGGGTTGTAACTGAAACTGTAAATCAATCCAGAAACTACCGCCAGAAGTATTTGTGGAAGAGAGAACACTCCTAAGACTATATGTTGTCTTCAGCTCAGCAATACAAATAGGGAACTTGAAAATTGTACAAAGCAGAAAGTTGGCAAAAAACTATTTAAATCTTCAAGACGGAAACAAAACTATACCTTGGTCTCAGCACTTAAATGCTACAAGCTAATCCAAGAATTAAGACAAAGGTTTAAGACATAGGAATTGGAATATTTATTTCAAACCTGAAATGGTTAATAGGACACGTATGCAGGACCTGTCTACATGTAGTCAGGAAAGTTGATGCTTTGCTGTTGATTTACTGCTAATATGCTCTTCAGGACTGTTCTGGGAGTCATTCACACTGGTCCACATAAGTCATGAAAGCGCCTACAGTTCTGCTATATCAAGTTTTAAAGAGCACATCCATTAGCCATTCAATACCATATTCTTGTTTATACTACTGTATGCTGAATTTATTGGTAATGTCTCACAGTAAACATTTCATGTGTATTTGGACTGAATGGTACAAAAAGTTATTGTGGGTTATTTACCAACCTTTCTATGCCAGTTTCCTGGCATAGTAAAGTTGCAAGAGGCCTTTATGTGCCACCCTCACCACTTTTATGAATACGGGGCGTTACCTAGCAGAAAGGGGGCATTTTTACGCCAGCCCGACAAATTTATAATTCTGGCGTAAATTCTAGCCCCAATGATGTTGAAGTGCTGCGTCGCTTATAAGGGCCTGATGCTGCTCTGCATCAGATCCTTGTATGAGCGGCGATAGAAGGATGAAGGAGCCAGAGAGGGGAGAAGAGGAGCGTTAAGGTGAGTTTGAATGTAGTTTTATTTTGGCTGAAGGGGAATGTTTGGCACATTTGTGGGTACGGCCCAGCCGAAATATGCGACACATTTATTAAGAGGCTTTTGCCTCTTAATAAATGTGTCTGAGTTCACTTTAATTTTTCAGTCTATTAAGACTGGCGTGTGAACAGTCTATTAAGACAGTCTTAATAAATTCTCCCCCTAGTATTTACGGAGAAGGGAGCAGGAAGGGTCAGGACTTTGTAACTAATAGTCATTTCTCTCTATTTAATGTGGAATAAACTGAATGAACCTGACCTGATTTACATCTCCAGAATGGGTTGGGGGGGAATTAGGGTAATAAATAGGGATGAATGAAATTAACCCTAATGCGGCCACTGCAAACCATGACTGATAGATTTAATGGTGTGTACTGTGTGGAGTTTTTATTTTATCGTTATGGGCAGACTCTATTTTAGTGCAAAAAGCCCAATAAGCACGATTTTTGTAAGAAGAGAAGACACTATTATAAATTTTCCTTGTCATGTGAATGGTTCACCTGCTCAGTTATACAACAATTTATTTTCTGACCATATATCGAAGCTTATTTAGGCAGGTATGTAGGAAAGCTGTGACAAACCGTGAGACCGCTTTTAGGGTATAGGAAGTCCACACGTAAGGAATAAAATCTTCTGCAGAATTCGCATCAAATCTGCAGCAAAATCTGGATGCATTACATATAGATTTACCTGAGGATTTCACCCATGCTACATTGTAACGAAAACTGACATGCTGCAGATTTTTTTTAAAAACAACACATTTGTATTTAGGTGCGAAAAAAGTCAGCAGCATGTGGATAAAATGTATAAAATCTCATTCACTTCCGGGAACTTTAATCTGCTGTGGATTATACCTGTGCAAAATGGCAGATAAAATTTGCATCAATTCCGTCCCATTTGGGCTTACCCTTACAGTCCGCTTTTCCAGACACCTGAATTGCACATGTGCCTAGTTATGCAGCGATACATTGCCCTTGTCTGCTCACAGCGGTGCAACAGGACACTTTTTGGCCCCTGGGCAAAATATCTTATAGGGTTGCCCAAATATTTTGTTTCTTTTATAGTACTACAGTCCTTTTAAATGTGAGCTATTTCTTGGGCCCACTCAGGCACCAGAGCCCAGGTGTGCACCACCCAATGTTGAGTTATACACCAATACATTGTCCCCCATGTATCGATGGTCAGTGGCGAGCACTAAGACCCCCATCGATCGCTAAAACCTTTCTGATCGGCTTCCTAGCAACGAATCAGCACAGTGCTCACCCGAGTGCTTCTGCCACTTCGTTTTAGCAATCGGTGGGGATCTTTGTGATTGGACCCACAAAGATCTAAATTCCTGACATGTCACTGACATGTCAAAAGTTTTTTTTAAAAGTTTAGTTATCCTTTATGTTTTTTATTGTCATCCATACATAATCTACTAGGTTTCTTAAAGTTCACATATCTTGGAACGTTGAGTGAAAAAGTGATATGGTCACTGTTATGGCTCACTCAGAACTTGTCACCCAACTTTCCTAGGTGATAAGATAGCAAAACAGAAGAGACCTGGCCTCTTTAGCTGTACTGTAAATGGTTTCCCCGTAGTCGGGCTGGAAATGAATGTACACTCATGTGGCTTCTTAGTACGAGCCAGCACTGAATGACGGCCATCCAAGTTCCAGCAGTGCGGGCTCCACATCTGAGAGGATGCTTAGCAGCAAGTGTAGTAAGTGCCCACCCCTTCTAAGCTCCAGTGATGGAGTTAAACGTACATCACAGACAGAAATCTCAGGAAATTAATATGTAAGTGACACACTATGGGCATAATTTAATTTTACTTGCAAGGGCGGTTTATTTTAATGTGAAATCAGAGGAATAGTAATTGGCCTTGGAGAGACAAGGTATATTAATAATATTTATTTCTTAGAATTAAGGTAAGAAGGAGAGAGACAGTTTCCACAATCTAGATAATCTGACAACTGTAAACAGTTTCCACACAGTAGAACAAGAGCGCTACACTCGGCTGTCTTCATTAACCCCATGAAATTGAATGGAGCGGCAGCGCACATGCGTGACCGCTGCACCATTCAAAATCCTCACTGTGATCGTGCAGTAAGAAGGAGCGGGAGGCCCCTGTTTTAGGGATCGTTGGGGGTCCCCAGCAATCATACATTTATAACCTATTCCATGAAAAGGACTACTTGTGTTAAAACTTTAAAGAGGCTCTGTCACCGGATTATAAGTGTCCTATCTCCTACATAATCTGATTGGCGCTGTAATGTAGATAACAGCAGTGGTCTTTATTTTGAAAAAATGATCATTTTTGAGCAAGTTTTGAGCTAGTTTAGATTTATGCTAATGACTTTCTCAATGGACAACTGGGCGTGTTTTAACTTTTTACCAACTGGGTGTTGTACAGAGGAGTGTATGAGGCTGACCAATCAGTGTCCTACACTTCTCATTGTTCCAGCCCAGCTTCTTTCACTGCACAATCACACTGTGCTGTGGATCATGCTGGGCTGGAACAATGAGAAGTGTATGACGCTGATTGGTCACTGATTGGTCAGCGTCATACACTCCTCTGTACAACACCCAATTGGTAAAAAGTAAAAACACGCCCAGTTGTCCATTGAGAAACTCATTAGCATAAATCTAAACTAACTCATAACTTGCTCAAAAATTATCGTATTTTAAAATAAAAACCATTGCTATTATCTACATTACAGCGCCAATCAGATTATGTAGGAGATAGAGCATTTATAATCTGGTGACAGAGCCTCTTTAAGACCCATTTACGTGAGCAGATAATTGGCCAGATCAAGCGCTAACGATCGATCTTGCCTGATAACCGCTTAATGTAAATAGGCGTAGTAACTGAATGACTAGCGATAACACAATTGCTTATAGCGCAAATAATCATTTACGTGAAAAACAATAAATAATTTTTTTGAACATTGCGGACCGGTATGTAAATACAAATTGTTTCAATGATAGCTGACATAGCAACCAAACGATTAACCTTATCCTGATGACTACCTGTGATACCAAGCCCCTGCTAGTCTGGGAGCGGGAGATATTGTACGTTAATAGCGCCGTTGCCTCTTCTATATTAGACATTATGATTAATCCCTTGCCGCACCATGCCATAATAGTACGGTATCACAAGTAGCACGTACGCGCACCATGCCATACTATTATATATATATTTTCCTAATGCATCCTTGAAAATGTATTCAAATTTATCCACAAAATTAATCATAATTTGACCCAAGAAAAATGTATGACCAAATTCTGATAATTAAAATTTTTATTAACAAATTTTTCCACAAAATATTTTTCCATATTTGTAAAAAAAACTCACTCGACCGGACAACGGATGACCTATCCACCGGATAGGTCATCAGTATATGATCAGTGGGGGTCCGACACTCGGACCCCGCAGCAATCGGCTACTCCGGCTGCCTCGGAAGCAGGTGGCTTTGGTCACAGAATAGCGGTCGAACTGCAGTACTGCAGCTCTGCTCCTATTCAATGAATAGGAGCAGAGCTGCAGTTCTGCAGAACGGCTGCCATGCAGTGGTCGGTCATCTTCTGGCTCCAACTTCTGCATACCGTTCAAAACATCCGGCGCCCGGAAGGAGCTGGAGCAGCTGATCGGTGCGGGGTCTGGGTGTCTGACACGCACCGATCATATATTGATGACCTATCCTGTGGATAGATCATCAGTTGTACGGTCGTGAAAAACCCCTTTAAGTTCTGATTTGACACCTGTTCGTGTGAAGTCCTTAAGGGTAAATAAACCAATTTAGGCCCTGTTTGGAATAAAATCCCGGACTGGAATAGATCTCGGGACCTGATTACACTAGACATGGTAAAAGGAACTTGTGGTACTGTGTTTCATATCACTCATGTTGTTACCCTGAAATACATTATTAGACTCAGAAAGACAGAAGTAAATAATAACAAAAATTTTCCCAAACGGTTAACTCAATCTGGTGGTAAGACCCTGAGGTGTGTGTGTTATGGATGTTCTCACATGGTCGTAATATACAAAACGGTCCCCATGAGGATGTCTAATGTCATGTTTTGTTTTTTTAAGGCCAAATTGAATAACTCAAAGTGTGTGTGTGCATTTACATTTAAGGTGTTTCATGCTAAAGAGCAGAGAACATGGACCAGTTTCAGAAAATAATTGCATTTTAATAATTGTTTTGTTAATTTATACTATCACATAGTTAACATTGTGTCCATTTTCAAACGATATGTACAGTTTTTCAACCAATTGTTTTATTGTTAAAATGCATTTAAAATAAAAAATGAAACAACTTTGCAAGTAGTCTTGATTGACCAAATTCTGCCGTTTTCAGTATACAGGTTATATGCAGACCTGTGTGTCTCCATGCTTATTGACTACAAGCAAACCCTGTGCAGCTTGATCCTGCAGTCATATGTTGCTCTGCTCCATTCCCCCAACTTCTTGCTAACCTACAAACACCAGAAGAGGAGGCTAATGGCATAGAGTAATTCATGACTACAGGATCAGACTAAGGTTTACATGTAGTCTTTAACCCCATAAGGACGCAAGCTATTTTGGTCCTTGAGGACACCGCAACTTTTTTTTTGCATTTTCCTCACTGCGTTCCGAGGACCATAACTTTTTTTTCTAATAACTAATTTTCCTGTTGACATAATCGAATGAGGCCTTGTTTTTTGCGGCATGTGTTGTATTTTTTAATGGCCCCATTGTGCTCTACATATAATGTATTAATGGGGACATGGCTTATTGGTTGATGACGCCAGATGCATCTTAGCCGAGCTCTGTTTAGCCATCAGGACAAAGCAGCTAAAAGCGACTTATTACACCTTCTCCTGCACTAATCATATGGACAACACCTGAAGGGAAGGAACCGAAGGGGCTGAGTTTTTCCAGTCCTCTGAGCCTGTGACCTCCCTCTCACTTCTTCACCGACACGCAGTGGGGAGTTATCGGGAACACAGCATTATTCCCCTGTTGCAGCTCCGATTACGGAGGAGTCTTTGGCCCACATTCTAACCTCACTTAACAGGTCTCTACGGTAGGACTTTGAGCATATGCTGACTATGCTGCAAGCAGATATACAGGGTGCTGGTGACCGCACTAATTATTTGCATATCAAGATGTCTGAACGAACTAGCTCACACAATGATCTGATAGATAAGGTGAATGGCCTTGAGGATGAGCTAGAAAAACAAGCGCTTAAAGGCTATGTAGATATGTATATTATAGCCAGCACCAGCTGCGGATAGCGTGGGTATAGCTCCTGTGCCCGTGCCATCCACATGGCATACCATTATGTCCTATTGCATTCCAACAGACCACAATTAGGATGTGCAGAGGAGTTTTTTTTTAAGATGCTTTGAAGCAATTGAAAAATTGGCTGCAACAGTGCACAAAAATGATACAACACAGGCATTGCATATCTTTGTGTACCGGGCCGGCGTGAGCACCCAGGCAAGTGCCCACTGCCCTTGGGGTAGGCCCACTAGGCCGCCGGGTGTTTATGCAGATATCATGGCTCCTTAGAGAGTGGAATCCCCAGCCAGAGCGTTGTCGACGCTCTGGCTTGTGACTCCGCTCTAAGAGGAGACCAAGATGTCACTGTCCAGGAAGAGCCCCTGACGTTGCTGTCCATATTCCTCTCTGGCTCCTCCCAAATAGGAATCCCCGGCCAGAGCATTGGCAATGCTCTGGCTGGGGATTCCACTCCTAAAGGGAGCCCCAAAGGAGCTACCTACGGGGAGGGGCGCTGTGTGGCACTACCAAGGAGGGTGGCTGTGTGGCACTACCTGGGAAGGAGGCTTTATTGCACTATCTATGAGGGGGGCTGTGTGTCACAATCCACAGAGCACTGTGGCACTATCTACAAAGGGAACTAAATATATGGGCACAAAACAGGGCCTAACTTCTATATGGGGGCACAACGTTTTCTGCCATTTTACTGTCACAGTGAGTTCCCTCGCAAAGGCCCCAAAAAGACTGTGTCGCCCAAGGGCCACATAAACCTGGAGCCCACCCTGCGTGTGTATATTGTGTACACAAAGGTATTACAGTTGTAGACAGGGTATATTATATTGCATCCAATAATATCTGTGACAAGAAAAAGATCATTTCTTTTTACGCACAGGCGGAATAAGTCCAACTCAGTTTTGTCAATATAGTCCAATAAAAAAAAATTATTTTAACATATTCCAAACCTTTGTAAAGGATCTGCCAGGCACAGCTTCAGGGTTAACTCCCATAGGTAATCAGTCTGCACCTGAATCTACGTCTCTGAGACTGACTCCATCTTCCACCACTCAGGATGGCAGGCTTAGGAGTGGGAGAGCCTATCGCAGCCTGGCCAGACGGAGCTAGCTCCCGCCCTCTGTCTATTTATACCTGCCTTTCCTGTTCCTCCTTTGCTTGTGATTCTTCTCGTGTGGTTTCCTGGCCCAGCTACAGCTCTTAACTATTTGATCCTGCTCCATACTGACCTTGGCTTACTGACTACTCTCCTGCTCTGCGTTTGGTACCTCGTGCTCTCCTGGTTTGACTTGGCTCGTTCACCACTCTGGTTGCTCACGGTGTTTCCTTGGGCAACTGCCCCTTTCCCTTTGCTTTGTATTCCCTTGTATGTTTGTCTCGTGCACTTACTGAGCGTAGGGACCGCCGCCCAGTTGTACCCCGTCGCCTAGGGCGGGTCGTTGCAAGTAGGCAGGGACAGAGTGGCGGGTAGATTAGGGCTCACTTGTTCGTTTCCCTACCCCCGTCGTTACAACCTTAGTGAATAATGTGTTTGCCAACATTTTATTTCTGTTGCTTATATAGCGCCAAAATTCTGCAGCGCTGTTCAAAGATTGTCACCATTCACATCAGTTTGTATCCCCAATGGGGTTCACAATTGTATTTCCATATCTCAGACACATACGCTAGGGCAAATTTTATAGGAAGCGAAATAACGTGTCTGCATACCTCCCAACTTTCAATTATCACAAAGAGGGACAATTGATGCAGCGCGTCACACCAATTTTTTCCGTTTAAGCCACGCCTCTAATCCCACCCAATCCCAACCCATACACACCGATTCAGCCCACACAGTATCATGCTCCCATAGTGTCTCCCACACGTTATAATACCAAATAGCTGCCCTACACAGAATAATGCCCTCTAGCTGCCACCATACAGTATAATGCCCCCATAGCTGCCACCATACAGTATAATGCCCCATAGATGCACCCATACAGTATAATGCCAACACATATTCTCCCATGCAGTATAATGCCCATACATATGCCCCCATGCAGTATAATGCCCAAACAAATTCCCCCATACAGCATAATGCCCCCTTAGCTGCCCCTAGTTCCAGCGCCCTTGTAGATAGTGACACAGTGCCCATGTAGGTAGTGCCACAGTATATTGCCCTCTTGCTGCCACCATACAGTATATTGCCCTATACAGTATGAGGCCAACACAAATGCCCCCATACAGTATAATGCCAAATAGCTGCCCTACACAGAATAATGCCCTCTAGCTGCCACCATACAGTATAATGCCCCCATAGCTGCCACCATACAGTATAATGCCGCATAGATGCACCCATACAGTATAATGCCAACACATATTCTCCCATGCAGTATAATGCCCATACATATGCCCCCATGCAGTATAATGGCCAAACAAATTCCCCCATACAGCATAATGCCCCCTTAGCTGCCCCTAGTTCCAGCGCCCTTGTAGATAGTGACACAGTGCCCATGTAGGTAGTGCCACAGTATATTGCCCTCTTGCTGCCACCATACAGTATATTGCCCTATACAGTATGAGGCCAACACAAATGCCCCCATACAGTATAATGCCCACATAGATTCTCCCATGCTGTATAATGCCCACACAGATGCCCCATGCAGTATAATGCCCCATGCAGCATAATGCCCCCATAACTGCCCCATACAGTAAAATGCCCATACAGATGCCCCCATGCAGTATAAAGCCCCATAGCTGCCCCATACAGCTTAAAGCCCCCCTACAGCATAATGCCCCATAGCTGCCCTTATACAGTATAATACCCCCAAAGCTGCTCCTAGTGCCAGTACCCATATATAAAGTGCCAGTGCCCTCTCGATAGTGTCGCAGTGCCCATGTAGATAGTGCCCCTATATATTGCCACAGTTTCCATGTTGATAGTGCCACCACCTGTAGAAAGCGCTACCCCCGCCCTGTAGATAGGACCATTGGGACTCCCTCTAGGACGGAATCCCCAGCCAGAGCATAGGCTGGGGATTCCGCTCATAGAGGGAAGCCCTGATGTCACTGTCCATATATGGACAGTGATCAGTGGCTACTCTTTGAGCGAATTCTCGTTTGCGACTCTGCCCGAGAAATCCGCTCCAGGAGGAGCCACTGACGTCAATGTCCATATATGGACAGTGACCTCAGGGGTTCCCTCTAGGATTGGAATCCCCAGCCAGATCATCGGCAACGGGGATTCCGCTCAAGGAGTAGCCACTGATTCTGAAGCAGGGAACTATCAGCTCACTGCTTCAGAATTACTTCAGAGCGGAGGGAGCTCCTCCGCTCGCCGAAGACTCCTCGGACACAGCGCTACTTTAAAGGGAAGGTGTCATGAAATTATTTTTTTTTATCATATTGCTTTTAGTACGATATGAACATAAATTTTATTTATTTGTGTTCTTGTGTTCTACTTTTTACTTTCTTTTACTTCTCTGTGGGGGCTGCCATTTTTTTTTTGCATCTCTGTATGTGTCGATTAATGACACATACAGAGATGGAATACGGCACATACATCCCCATAGAGAATGCGAACGGGAGCCGTTCCATTCTCTGTAGCGTACGCTGTCTGTGTGGGAACAGTGCATGCACCGCTCCCACACAGACCAAAGTAAAGCACGTTAGCAGAGCGAAATCCGGCGCTATTTTCATGTGGACCGGAAGCCGCTGCCGAACAGTAAGATGACGACTTCTGGCCGCGTCTTCCGGCCATATGTTCAAGGAAACGAAGACGCAAGGAATAGGAGGATCGGAGGCGGCAGCGGCGGCAGAAGCAGGTATTTATGTTCGTGTATGTGATGTGTGTATTATGTTCGTGTATGTTCGTGTTATACTGTCTGCTGAGCACTGTATCTAATCCTCCTACACTGTGCAGTCGCTCAGAAAATGACGGCACACAGTGTAGGAGGTTTGAAGATTCAAACCCCTCCTCCTGGCACTAGCCAGAATAAGGGAGGGGGAATTGTGTGAGGACACTTGAGCGAGTGTGTCTACCCCAAATTTGCAGCATAAAGCAATGAGATTGCTTTACCACATTGACCATGCTGCAATTTTGGGAACTGATCCCTCTAGTGACCAGCACATGGAAATGTTATAAATTAGAATCTAATTTATAATATTTCCTGACTTGTGAAATAATTTAAAAAAATGAAAACCATGTGTAATCACTTAAATAATAATTGTTTAAAAAAAAAATTACAAAAATTCTAGCGACACATTCCCTTTAAGCGCTGTGCTCGGGGAAGCCCTTGACGGTACTGTCCATATATGGACAGTGACGTCAGTGGCTAATCCTTGAGTGGAATCCCCGTTGCCGACTCTGGCCGGGTATTGCGCTCATAAATGGTCAGTACAGTCAAGGGCTTCCCCGAGCACAGCGCTTAAAGTAGCGCTGTGTCCGGGGAGTCTTTGGCGAGTGGAGGAGCTCCCTCTGCTCCTCCGCTATGAACTAATTTTGAAGTAGGGAGCTGATGGTTACCTGCTTCAGAATTAGTTTGACCACCGGACATAAACCCGGCCGCCCGAGACAGCGGGACGGTGCCCAGAATACGGGACTGTCTCGCTGAATCCGGGATGGTTGGGAGGTATGGTGTCAGTATGTTTTGGAGTGTGGGAGAAAACCAGGAGGCCTGGAGGAAACCTGCACACACACACACGGGGAGAACATACAAACTTCATCTAGATGTTGTCCTTGGTGAGATCACAACTTAGGACCTCAGTGCTACAAGAAAACTGGGATAATGACTGAGTCTATTTTAGCAGTGTGCAGTTGAATTAATCTTTTGTTCCCTATTATCAGCCATTTTGGGCTAGTAAGAGTTTATAGTGTTCATAAATGGTATTAGTGACAGGAAGTTAAAAATATGTCTACCCCTATGATCATTGCTTCATCTTGTGTATCTCCAATTCAGAGAACCTCCAGAATTTACATACGTATATCACTCTGTCTATGACCTTTACATTGTTTAATGCAATTATTAGGTTATATTCACACTTAGCAATAGAAGTGCAGTTTAATGCCGCATTAAAAAAACGCATCTGAAAAAATGCATACATTTTTACCACAATTTGGTGCATTTTTCGATGTGATTGCGTTCTAATCAGAACCACTTTAAAAACTGCATCAAATCGCGGTAATAATGGAGGCATTTTTAAATACAGTTTGGTAACCACACCTCTACCGCTACGTGTGAATATGGCCTTAGAGAATATTTGTAAATTACTGAGATTTTTAATTTGTAATTAAATTTTGAAAAAGTTTTTTTGTCGGTTTTTTTAATGTTGTTATTCTACACCACTAGAGAAAATATCAAATTTGCAAGGTTCAAGTATTGATATTAAATTTCTACTATTTGCAAGTATAAGACAAATATAGGACCAGCAATAACCAGGTCAGCAAACTGTTTGCTTTGACATAGTCCAGTATTACTAGTTGAAGCATTTTAATCCTATAACGGGATTTCTTTCAGAAAGATTTATTTACCACCAGTTATCAGCCTCTCCTGCTGCCCTCCAAGCCATTGAAGACCGAGATGCCGGGACATCTAATTCTCCTCCAGATGTGTATTTCTCTGTCTTAATTATTCTCTAGACTGGCTTCTATCCTACATCTGCTTCATCAATTCTTAGCTTTGTCTTTCTATTTTTCGCCTGTCCGTAGTCATCGTTGGTAAGACTGGACCATCCGTCCAAGGTACGGTACCAGTTACTATATATTTGTTCTTGTGTGTAGGCTGTACATAATCTTTCTGCTTTGGGTATCCTGTCCTGAAGAGTTAATGTCAGTATAATCTATTCCAGTTCATTACCTGCATGTTGTTATAGATTAATTTCTGATATCCTTTATTGTTTGTCCATCTCTTGTATTGGTCTAATCTAAACTGCAAACTATTTAAGCTAAAATACATAATTTTTAATAGTCAATACAATATATGAAATAGAATATTTAATGTGTCATTCAATTGGTGAGGGTTCTGCCGCTAAATCCCCATTGGTCCTGAGAACTGGTTTGTAACAATTTTGGATTCACTAATCTGAATGTTTGTTATTTTAAATACGCCTTTTAAAAGGGTAGTTTTTTTTATATACACATATATATATATATATATATATATATATATATATATATATATATATATATAAAACATAAAATATTATGTAAAGTGGTTCCTTATGGTAAACCCACTTTTCATTTATAGGGAACGAACTCCTTTAAAGTCCGTTCTAACTTTGGGTCCTCTGGAAATCTCCTAATCAACGTTCTCTTTGTGCCAATAAATTGACGCCAGTTTAGAAAAAATAGGGCAGCAGGTTGACACGTAGTTGTTTCCTTATGCTAGACGTGTATCCGTAAGTACAATGCCTTGTGTATTTGTGTCCTGACTAGGAGGTCCATTGTTGATGAAGTATCTTGCGGTTTAGGACATTACCCCATAGTGCACGTGATCCTCTGGGTCACAAAATTCACAACGGTTTCAGGAAAATTCGGGTAACATGTAGACACATAGGTGTTTCCTTATGCTAGACAAGCAATCCATAAGATCAATGCCTTGTTGACTAGTAGATCTTATGTTTTGGATCCTTGACCTACAATGGACGAACTAGTCAACCAGCAATATTCATTCACTTGCTCCTTTATACAAGGCTCAACTGTATCTCAAGAATATACTGCTATAGTATGTGTATGACTACACTTTATTTATCTTAGGTTGGCCAATTTAGTGAGTTTTGCTTGTTTAATCTCAACAGATTGATATTGTAATGTAATATTTGAAACCTTTTCATGCTTTTGTGGATTTATATTGGTTACGCATATGATTGAGTCCCAGATTTGTCGTGCACTATTGTACCACAATTGGCACCATGTGTCTCATAGAGGTCACAGTAATTTTGCAAATTCAACACCAAAATAAGGAATAATCTGGACATAGAAGTCACTATAATTTTGGTGATATAATTAGAAAATAGTGGAAAGATAGATAATGGGATTATCTAAACTGGTGTTATGATTATTTGGCACCAATGGAAATGTGTTCTATGTGGCTGAAAATGTTTTATCGACCATTTATAAGGAATTGGGGTCAGTTTTAAATAAATTTACGCTGATCTTTATCACAACCAGATCAGTTCTGTGAGACGCTTATGTCATTCAGAGCAAAATATCTGTGTTTTTAAGCGAATGTGAATTTATTGTGATTTCATCACCTTGTTAATGATAACTTTCCTGGGTGTAGGAACAATTAAGCAGATAATTCATAGGTTACCCAGAAAGTCTTTCTGTGGACGTCTCAGCACGGACGTGTATTGACACTCTCTACTCCCTTTTGAATGGGTAAGATTGCATTACTAAAACCGCTCACTACCTAATTACTGATTTTCTCCATGTGACTCTCTTCTGACCTGGTAATATCCATTGTACTTACACAATTGAGAGGACGCTGTAGACTATCAGTATACAATCCACTTGGATGTGATACACTATAAATATCTGTGTGGGCAGCTTGTATAGTTTTGCACTATATACCACTTCGTCTTTTTACGTAATACTTTCCTGTGCTGAATGATGTACCACAGTATTAGTACTAGAGTCTTCTTATGATGTGTTTTTAAATGTATGTTATTTTGTAGAAATAAAATTGATATATTCTTATATACTCCGACTATATGCTCTATTCTTTCTTTGGTATGGACATATATACAGCACCAGAACAAAGCTCAATACTTATATACAGCACCAGAACAAAACTCAGTACATATATACAGCATCAGAACTAAGCTCAATAGATAAATACAGGACCAGCACAAATACAGCTCCGTACAGAGATCATTTGCAAATTCAGTGTAACCCCTGCCATATAAGTTTGTATGACATAAAACGACAGCTCCCAGTATAGAGAAAGCAATGGTTAGGACAGGGGTCTCAAACTCGGCAGGGTAAGTGGGCCGCATATAGAAAAAATGGGAAGTTGACAGGCCGCATTACTTTCAATTTTGATACAATACAAAATTATTGTTAATAAATTACTTATTTAAACTACTATAACACTATATTACTATAATAATAATAGTAATAATAATAATAATAATAATAATACTACATTACTATAAAATGAATACTACATTACTATAATAATACCGCTAGGTTTAAAATTTTAGATATTTCTCCACGTGCTTATTTCAACAATCCAGTTTTCCAGTTTAGGTGTCGCTAAATGCAGTCCGGCGGCACAGTTGGCAGCATTTGACAGACACATATGTCAAGATTGGGCAGCCCCTTTTTAGATAGTGCCACAGTGCCCTCTGTAGATGCTGTCACAGTGACCTCTGTAGATGCTGCCACAGTGCCCTCTGTAGATGCTGCCACAGTGCCCTCTGTAGATGCTGCCACAGTGCCCTCTGTAGATACTGCCACAGTGCCCTCTGTGGATGCTGCTGCAGTGCCCTCTGTGGATGCTGCTGCAGTGCCCTCTGTGGATGCTGCCGCTGTGCCCTCTGTGGATGCTGCCGCAGTCCCCTCTGTGGATGCTGCCGCAGTGCTCTCTGTGGATGCTGTCGCAGTGCCCTCTATGGATGCTGCCGCAGTGCCCTCTGTAGATGCTGCCACAGAGTCCTCTGTAGATGCTGCCACAGAGTCCTCTGTAGATGCTGCCACAGAGTCCTCTGTAGATGCTGCCACAGAGTCCTCTGTAGATGCTGCCACAGTGCCCTCTGTAGATAATGCCACAGTGCCCTCTGTAGATAATGCAACACAACCCTAGCTATTGCCACAGTGTTCTCTGTACATACTGCCACAGTGTCCTCTGTACATACTGCCACAGTGCCCTCCGCAGATGCTGCCACAGTGCCCTCTGTAGATAATGCCACAGTGCTCTCTGTAGATAATGCAACACACCCCTAGCTATTGCCACAGTGTCCTCTGTACATACTGCCACAGTGCCCTCTGTAGATGCGGCCACAGTGCCCTCTGTAGATGCTGCCACAGTGCCCTCTGTAGATGCTGCCACAGTGCCCTCTGTAGATGCTGCCACAGTGCCCTCTGTGGATGCTGCCGCAGTGCCCTCTGTGGATGCTGCCGCAGTGCCCTCTGTGGATGCTGCCGCTGTGCCCTCTGTGGATGCTGCCGCAGAGCCCTCTGTGAATGCTGCCGCAGTGTCCTCTGTAGATGCTGCCACAGAGTCCTCTGTAGGTGCTGCCACAGTGCTCTCTGTAGATAGTGCCACAGTGCCCTCTGTAGATAATGCAACACACCCCTAGATAATGCCACAGTGCCCTCTGTAGATAATGCCACAGTGCCCTCTGTAGATAATGCAACACACCCCTAGCTATTGCCACAGTGTTCTCTGTACATACTGCCACAGTGTCCTCTGTACATACTGCCACAGTGCCCTCCGCAGATGCTGCCACAGTGCCCTTCGCAGATGCTGCCACAGTGATTTCAGGGGCTTGCCCAGAGCTGGGGTCCCGGAGCAGAGCCGCTTCTAGCACTCTACCTGGGATTCCAGCTCTGCTCCTGACATCACTGTCCATATATAGACAGAGATGTCAGGGGCAACCCCAGAACTGGAGTCCCGGGCAGAGCGCTAGTAGGCTCTTTCTGGGACACCAGCTGTGGTCCTGACATCACTGGGACTCCTGATCTGGGGAAGCCCCTGACATCATTGTCGATGTATGGACAGTGATGTCAGGGAATTCCACAGAGTCCTGGAGCAGAGCCTATACTAGCGCTCTGCCCGGGACTCCGCTCTGGGGAAGACCCTGCACACTGTCCATATATGGACAGCGATGTCAGGGATTTCCACAGAGTCCCGGAGCAGAGCCTGTACTAGAGCTCTGCACTGGACTCCGGCTCTGGGGAAGCCCCAGAAATCGCGTGTCCAAACATGGACACCGATGTCAGGGAATTCGACAGAGTCCCGGAACAGAGCCGATACTAGTGCACTGCACGGGACTCCGGCTCTTGGGAAGCCCCAGACATCGCTGTTCATATGTGGACAGCGATGTCAGGGAATTCCAGAGTCTCGGAGAAGAGCCAATACTAGCGGCTCGGTGTCCCGCGGGCCGCAGATGACAGCCCCAGGGGACGCATGCGGGCCGCATGCTTGAGACCCCTGGGTTAGGATAAGAGTTGTTTCACAAAAAATAACGATACACCCATCATCCCAATGCAGATCATACAGTGACACAGTACTGATCACTCACTGGGAGAATAAACATGTACATTGAGTGACACAGGTGACGCTTCAGATTCTTTTTTGTTCATTTTCTATTTTCTTCTCCATCCGGTCCAGACATCTATGATTACTTCGCCAGGCCACAGCCCATTTCTACGGATTTTTTCCGCTCAGATGTCTTTGGCTTCTCCCTTTTCCAACATTTCCGAACATATTAACGAAGATAAAAATCTCATGGTGCCACAATCTATGCCCCCTCAATATAATACTATCACACACTGCGCCCCTGAATACAATAGTACTATACACCGTGCCCCTGAATATAACAGCACTATACACTGCGCAGCTGAATACAATAGTACTATACACCGTGCCCCTGAATATAATAGCACCAAACTCTGTCCCCATGAATTAAATTGTGTCAAACACTGTAATGTAAAACACCACACACACTAACAATGTCCCCTGTAGATAGCGCCAATCACAATACCCTCTGTAGATAGCGCCAATCACAATGCCCTCTGTAGATAATGCCAGTCACAATGCCCTCTGTAGGTAGCGCCAGTCACAATTCCCTCTGTAGATAGCACTAGTCACAATGCCCCCTGTAGATAGCTACAGTCACAATGCCCCCTGTAGATAATGCTAGTCACAATGCTCTGTCTAGATAATGCCAGTCACAATGCCCCCTGTAGATATTGCCCAATGTAGATATTGCCCAGTGTAGATAGCGCCCCCTTTTAGATATTGCCCCCAATGCAGCCAACAGAATAAAAAACAAAACATTCTCACCTGCCCCCGTTCCCACGCCTTCCTCCAGCACATAGCAGTGGTCAGTAACTAGGTAGCGCCATGCAGGGGGTAACGGTGCAGTCGGTGTGATGACATCATCGAGCCGACCGCGTCACTGATAGTTCCCGTCTCTCCAGTGCAATAGTAATCAATTATATCCGCATCCGAAAGAGGCCTCCTCCTCAGTAGCAGTAGTATGAGTGGTGAACGCTGGCCATAACCTTTAGAATGTGTCAGAAGATTCTACCGGCGTCAACAGAATATGACGCCAATCTAATATATATATATATATATATATATATATATATAAATGGGGCCCAAACATCCACCGATGCCTGCTGCTGTGCTGTAGAAAACAAGGTTCAGCGTGCTGTATTTGAACAAGTCCAATCATTTGTTCAACAGAGAGATAAGCAGTCAGAGGTATTGTCAGCTTCTTATTATCAGATCCTAAAGATCAGTGGGATCCGCTCATAACTTTCTAACGTGCACAGCCAACTTATGGCCAAGCTATAAACATATAATTTCGATTTCTAGATCATCATGGATCATCAAGAAGTCAGTTAGCCCTTTCTAATGGCCATACAGTAGCCCAGATACTGTGGTGAAACTTATAAAAACAAATACAAAATCACTGCCAGTAAACATGCTCTATACTTGTTAAGTCAATATATAACCTACAAAAATTTTGAGCACACAAGGCTAAAATATACTTAATAGAAAAAGGACAACTTTATTGTACACAAAAAAAATCACTAATCTTTAGAATTGCTGGATTAAAAGGAAAGCCACAATGAGCAGCAAATACACTAAGTCAAGTAAGGCAATAGCACAGAATCCATAAAAGTGTGACACTATTACATACCAGTACATAAATAGTTAATAGCAATACGTTAAAATACAAATGTATATGTCCCCACAAATGACTGCAAATGCTGAGCAGAGTAAGGTGACACTAAGGAGTTAAATGCACATGAATGGCAGTGAAATAAAGTACATATGTGCATGTATTGCTGTGCAGAGTAGGCAGGTAACAGACAATAATCTGAACCCATAACATAACAAACCCATTGAATGTACTGATACTGAGCCTGGTGTCTGCCCCAACGCACGTTTCGGCTATTGAGCCTTCGTCTGGGGGTCAAGTCAAGCATGGGGTAGACAGGAGACAAACTGTAGCTCTGTTAGCTGAAGGCACCCAAAAACCTGGAACCAGCCCTCTGCCAAGCAAACCCATAGTTTCAGGCATCTCAAAATTGAGACAACTAACCAAAGTTTCTTCATTGGTGCTTCAATAGCAACATTACGCACACAACTAGGGATGGCCTTAGGTTGGTTGGTGCCCATTGCAGTACCTTCTATTCCAGTTTAACCAGTGAGGCGTCCCCCAGATGTTGGTGAAACACAACTGGGGACACATCTTTTGACAGAAGTGATCATAAGCTGCACAGTTCTTTCACTTGCTGCAGCAATTTCTTGTTTATCAACATAATTAACCCCTTTTGTGCTTATTTTCATGTTATACTGGGTTGAGGAGACAAATAAAAGGCAAAGCGAGCAATATTTAAATTTTGGTATGAACGTCGACCATGGGTCATGAGGCCCAGGCATCATCATGTTCTGGCTAGTGAGGCCCCGGTAGAAAAAGATTGGGAAGCGCTATTTTATTCTATTTAGTCCCCTTATGGTGTGCCATATAGTGCCCAAATAATAAAGTGCACAAATAACATTGCCATAAGCCATTTAACTGGTTCCCGACCGCTGTCTGTGTTTTTACGGCCAGCGGTCAGGGTCCTTACAACCCGAGCCATAGACTTTTTACGGCTCGGGTTTTAACTTGCTGCCCGAGTGATCGGGCAGCTGAATGTCGGGTCTCCGGCTGTCAGTGACTGCCGGGGACCCTGAGGAGAAGATAGAAGCAGCTTTCGTTGCTTCTGTCTTCTCCGATCTCTTTTACACAGCGCTCAATGAACGCCGTGTATATGAATAGAGGCAGCGGCTGCGCCGCTGTCTCTATTCCTCCCGGTGTTCATGTGACTGGTCACATGATCGCCGGGTGCCATTACTGACAGACTGCTGCTGGGTCTTACTAGACCCAGCACAGCCCTATTAGTGACAATGGTCACTATGAGAGGGCTGATTTCCCCTGTAACTGGGGCTGCTGTGCAGCTCCAGTTACAGTGGAAAAGCATGGTGTAAAAGAAAGAAAAAAAATATATATAAAGTTCCCCAAAGGTCTTTTTTGACCTTTGAGGGACAGACCATAGTAAAAAATAAAAGATAAGTAAAGTGCAAATTTTTTTTAGAATAAATACACATAAAATACCCACCCCAAAAAATTTTTTCCCTCCCGCCAATCATTGTCGTAAAGCTAGCGCTGACCCAATTACCCTAATATAGACCTGTAATATATTAAAATTCATGGTAGACAACGACGATCATAAATAAAAGGTCTATTTTAGGGTAAAACTATGTTACCATTTAACTAACACGTGCTAAAAAGGGCTAAACGGTGTCTGGTCCTGAAGGCTCAAAATAGCCCGGTACTGAACTGGTTAAATAAAACTATTGAGTGAATAAACAAGGAATTGTTGGTGCATTCTGTGCAGCTACCTATCCACAGGTCCATAAACCAAGTATAGGATCCAGGATGCAAATTCCATGGACCTGTCACACATACCTCCCAACCGTCCCGGATTCAGGAGGACAGTCCGGACAGTGTCCTGCTGTCCCAGGTGGCCGGTGGTATGGCCATGTGTGAACTGTATCTATACGTCCTCAGGACGTAGATACAGTTGAATCTAATTCTGAAACAGGGAACTGTCCTCTCCCTGCGTCAACATTCAGTGTGTGAAGTGGCCGTGAGCAGCTCGGCAAAGACAGGCCCGATTGAGTGACGTTATCCTGTCTGTCTGTCTGTCTGTCTGTCTGTCTGTGCTGAGCCACTCTCAGCACAGAGTGGATGAGCAGAGGGATCTCCTCCACTGATCGTCGGAATGGGGCTAGGTAAGTATTTATTTTTATTTATTTTTTATTAGGCAATATGCCACATTATACTGTATGGTGGCACCTGCTAAGGGGGCATTATACTATATGGAGGCACCTGCTCAGGGGGCATTATGCTGTATGGGGCACCTGTTAAAGGGGCATTATACTCTATGGGGTATACTCTATGGGGGGCAGCTAAATGGCCGAAAATAGGCCGTGTGAATATACTTTTAGGGAAAAGGGATATGTATATATAAACAATGTGACATCAGAGTATCATATGCATCCCTAGAGAATAGAGGGAGAGACCTCATTGTGTGAAAAAAGATATATATGTATAAAAAGAGCAATGTATAATGTGGTATACATGACTTGAAACAAACCTCAGCATAGAGATACTTTGCGTGTTGTCAGGGTTAGATATATAGAATAAATGTATCTCCTATTTATATAAATATCAAAGAACTTTTAAATATAAACACATGTTGAGTAATTACCGTATCTCGTTACCTCATCCTAAATCCCATCTGTAGTCAGTACCTGAGGTACAATTGACGGCGTCCGGAACTAAATATTGCGCAGAATCAAGACCAGTGGCTGGATCGATCACGTCTAATTCATGAACTGTGATTGGCAACAGCTCGATCCAGCCCGCTGACACTGAGCCCGTCAGTCCCGCAGACCTGATGAATACAGGCTTTAGCGTTAGATACAGCTCCTGTGTATACAGGATACAAAGCAGCTGTATCTCAAAAAGTAAATAATTTTTAATAAAATTTATTAGAAACTTGCACCAAACACACTGATACACATTTTTATTTAAAAAACAAAAACGTTTTTAAAGGTGTACATAGACTTTAAGAATGTTATGTTGTGCTGCTATTGTGCACTGTATCTTTTTGTTTATGAATGATGATGGTTGGCTTGCTGTACCCTAAATTGTTTGATGCCAGGATGTACGGGCCCAGACACCGTTTTGTCTGCACTGCCAGGATGACACAGTGCCACGACAGCAGGCCAAGCCAGTCAGCCATCAGCTGCCTGTCTGAATTATGTCTTAGGCTGGGTTCACATGACCTATTTTCAGGCGTAAACGAGGCGTATTATGCCTCGATTTACGGCTGAAAATACGGCTACAATACGTCAGCAAACATCTGCCCATTCATTTGAATGGGTTTGCCGACGTACTCTGCCGACGACCAGTAAAATTACTGCCTCGTCAAAGAAGTGCAGGGCACTTCTTTGAAACGTAATGTGAGCCGTTTTTCATTGAAGTCAATGAAGAACAGCTCAAGATTACGGGCGTCAAAGACGCCTCGCAAAATGCGAGTACGAGCAATTACGTCTGAAACGACGCAGCTGTTTTCTCCTGAAAACAGTCTGTCTTTTCAGACGTAAAAGCCAGTTCTCGTGTGCACATACCCTTAGAGTTCTGCCTCTCATATTGAGAAGAAGTGAACTTTGTATTTTTCC
Source organism: Rhinoderma darwinii (assembly GCF_050947455.1). NCBI lineage: Eukaryota > Metazoa > Chordata > Amphibia > Anura > Rhinodermatidae > Rhinoderma > Rhinoderma darwinii. The sequence goes on along the minus strand of NC_134696.1, from coordinate 47,587,042 downwards.
TGCAGGACCGGTTGTGCTGTGAACACTGATGTAGTAAAGTTTGACTTTGCAACAAATCTCCTGCTTCATACCATCTTTGTCGTAACATACCTGCAGGGGGCTGTACATGACCTTAGCCCACCTTACATATATTTGATGGATTTTCAGTCCATAAAAATTACATGTTGTCTATTAAATCAGGTTTTTATTCTAAAAAAAATATTTTTTAAAATGCTTTGTGTTTTTGTGTGACTACACATAAAAATATGTTTTGAAACTTGAAGCTCTGGGCCCTAATTCAATATCTATAAAAGAGCCCCCAACTCTCTTGTGCCATTTGTAATACTGGAGTCTTTCTATGTGGCAGAGGGGGCTTTGGCCCCTTCATGCTTCTGGGCCTGCTACTTTTGAATCTTGCAACTCTACACCCCGGAATCTTGAAATATATCCGTTTTTATAATGCCCACTAGAGCAGAGACAATAATCTGATGCTTCCTTTTTTCTGCAGTTCTCATGTCCACTTTGTTGTATAGACTGTGTGACAGGTTGAGCAGAGACATCTCATTATTATTAAAGGGTGGGTTAATTAGTGACAGCTTTATTGTACTGCTATGTAGCGAGCAGCAGGTTTGTGGACCCACTGGGCAACTCCAGTGGATTGACTTAGGGCCACGTCTGAGGGCAGCATTGTCTAAGCAGCCTCCCCGGTCTCCACACTTTAACCCCTAAAGAGGGATCCAGTCTTCGCTGTGAAAAGACTTTCTCTTGAGGTGGTCCCGTTGGAATAGCTGCTTGCAAGACAGATGCAAAACATGCACAGGTAGATGGTACCTTGATGGATTGAGGTTTGTCTGTGGATCACGGATGACAGGTGGATAGCAGTCAGCAGAAGACAGGCAGATAGCTGGCAGCTGGACACCGGCAGGTAGCTGGTAACTGGGAACAGGCAGGTAGCTGATTACTGAATGCAGGCTGGTAGTGGATTACTGGATGCAGGCTGGTAGCGGATTACTGGATGCAGGCTGGTAGCAGAGTACTAGAAGCAGGCTGGTAGCGGATTACTGGATGCAGGCCGGTAGCGGAGTACTGGAAGCAGGCTGGTAGTGGATTACTGGATGCAGGCTGGTAGCGGATTACTGGATGCAGGCTGCTAGCAGAGTACTGGATGCAGGCTGGTAGCAGAGTACTAGAAGCAGGCTGGTAGTGGATTACTGGATGCAGGCCAGTAGCAGAGCACTGAAAGCAGGCTGGTAGTGGATTACTGGATGCAGGCTGGTAGCGGAGTATTGGATACAGGCTGGTAACGGATCACAAGATACAGACTAGTACCGGTTAATGGACACAGGCTGGTAGCAGATAGCAACTGCAGACAGAATACAGGCTGGTAACGGGCAACTGGCTACAGGCTGATAACTGGTAGCAATAGCAGAAAGGATCAGGAGCATACAGGAACCTTTGCAGGATTATTAAACATTTCCAATATTGCTCAGGCACCTGGGAGATGGTGAAGGTGCCCTAAATAGTCCTGGGGAGCAGCAGGGATGATTGGGTGATTTTTGAATTTTGCACGGAACACAGCGGTGGCGGGCAGTAGAAGATGTCGGTGGCCTCGTGGGGGGAGAGGCCGCCGAGGAATGTACAGGACCCGGTGGTGGAGACTACTGGCAAGAGTGGGACCCGCCGCTGGCGTTACATGCTGTCAGGCTGGAAAAGGCATGATAACACTATACACAGATATACACAGATAAGGGTGTATATGTATGCATCTCTCATGTCACTGCTTTGTCTCTGGGGAGGGGTCTGTAATCGATCTCTTCCTGGAGAATGTAATCTATGGCATTTCTTTGTCAATTGACACCCATTCATTTCAGCTGCCATATAGCACACACACCTTGCTGTACTGACTTTTAAGTAAATACAGGGAGAAAATTTGTTTCTCCAATATGGCCGTGCCAGGTAAGTCTTTAAATATAAAAAATAAATTGCTACAACATAAAAACAAACACATTATTGCCTTTAGACTTACATCTAATGAATGAAAATAAAATTAAAACATGGGATATTCCCTTTAAGAAATGTTACTTCTGAATTCCATTTTAATAAAATCTATAAAATAAATTGGACAGAATTCAGAGCCTGATCTAGAGTAACAGCGATCCTTAGCCTATTAACCACTTCCCGTCTCAGCAATGCCTTTATATTAGAACATGAATTAGCGTCTGCTGGTGCCTCCTTAAGTATCGGTTCTAGGGCTTCCTCTCTCTCCTGTTGCTCACTGGCAGGGAGTGAGTGGGGTGGGCCTAACTGATTGGTTCGGTTAACCCTTTAGATGTCGCCGTCAACAGTCTATCGTCCCCCACCCCAGCAATGCGATTGCGGGCTGCTATTGATTTTTCAATGGCAGCTGAGAGCCTGACCAAGGGACCCAGGTCTGCCAGAGGCATATGCCTTATACTTGTACCAGTGGCGTAACTACCACTGTAGCAGCCATAGTGGCTGCTACGGGGCCTGCGGCATGAGGGGGTCATGCCACCCGCCGCCACAACCCCCCCCATGCCGATGGCTCTCCAGTAGCCGCTATGACTGCTACAGCGGTAGCGACGCCACAATTAATGGTATCTGCATCCTTAGGACGCAGATAGTATTGAACACTATGGCAGAGCAGGGAGGTACCTCCCTGTTCTGCCATAGGCTACAAGTCACGTTTGGCCTGCAGCCAATTAGCTGCAGTGATCCCTGCGCAGGCCGTTGTGATGACATCACTGGATCACGGCAGCCTACGTAAGGATCCCGTCGGCAGTGTTAAGCAGCTCCGTTCGTCACGGGAATGCGACCTAGAAGTTTTTTGGTTTTTTTTGTCTGGGGGGGGGGGGGGGGCTGATATGTGGCTCTATTTACAGGGGGCTGTATGGCACTATCTACAAGGGGGAGCACTATCTACAAGGGGGCTGTATAGCACAGTCTACACGGGGAGCTGTATAGCACTGTCTACAGGGGGGCTGTATAGAACTGTCTACAGGGGGAGCTGTATAGCACTGTCCACAGGGGGGCTGTATAGCACTGTCCACAGGGGGAGCTGTATAGCACAGTCTACAGGGGGGGGCGGCTGTATAGCAATATCTAAAGGGGGCTGTATAGCACTGTCGACAGGGGGGGCTGTATAGCAGTGTCTACGGTGGGGGGGGGGTGCTGTATAGCACTGTCTCCAGGGTTGCTGTATAGCACTGTCTACAGGGGGAATGTATAGCACTGTCTACAGGGGGGCTGTATAGCACTGTCTACTGGGGGAGCTGTATAGAACAGTCTACAGACGGGCTGTATTGCACTGTCTACACGGGGGCTGTATAGCACTGTCTACAGGGGGGCTGTATAGCACTGTCTACATGGCGGCTGTATAGCACTGTACAAGGGGGGCTGTATGGCACTGTACAAGGGGGGCTGTATAGCACTGTCTACAGGGGGGCTGTATAGCACTGTCTACAGGGGGCTGTTATACCACTGTCTACAGGGGGCTGTATAGCACTGTATACAGGGGGCTGTATAGCACTATCTACAAGGGGCTGTATAGCACGGTTTATAGTAGGGCTGTAATGTGGTGTCTACAGGGGGGTTATATAGCGCTCTCTACGGTGGCAGGTATGGCACAATCTACCTGGGGGCACTATCTACCAAGGGGGGCTGTGTGTAGCACCGAGGGGAAGGGGGCCCAGTCAAAAGTTTGCTATGGGGCCCAGTGTTTCCTAATTACGCCTCTGACTTGTACACTGACAGGCAATAATTTTTTTGGAGTACTAAGTACAAAGCATTATTTAAATGATCAATGGATCGCAGCTTCTAGTTTCCTAGTGGAACAAATAAAAAAAGTTGAATAAGATGCAATAAAATAATTAAGTCTCCACCCAAAAGAATTTATATATATTTTTTTATTAGCCCTTTACTAACTGCCCATATGCCTTTTCACTGTGGTCATTAAGGGCAGGTATGCCATAGCGCCGCCTTCTCATGTGTTAGCTAGAGTGGATATTGAGATGTCTAAAGACAGCCCTGGCTCCTGCTATAACAGTTGGGAGTGAAGTTAAAAAGTTATCTCCAATCCCGCCCATTTAACCCCTATTGACCGCGGCATCTAAGTGGTTTCTGTGGGAGGGGACTCCCTCTGTCACCCCATCGGCCTCCCTGTGACACAATCTAACAATGGCTTAACAAAAGGCCCCCAGGTCTTCTAACAGTGACAGTGCCTAATAGAATGCCTGTCAGTTTTGCACTGACATGCATAATACAATGCAATACAGAAGTATTGCAGTGTATTATAAAAGCAACCAAACAATTGCAAAGTGAAGTTCTATAGTGGGACTAAGATGATTTTTAAATAAATTTATTAATGAATAGAAAATCCCAAAACCCACTTTTTCCTCTGTACCAAATGCTTTGTTATGAAAAAACTTACGTCATAAAATAAAAAGCAATGCCAGAATCGTTGTCTTCTGTTTATTCTGCCTTCTTAAAAAATGCAATCAAAAAGTTGTATGTACCCCAGTACACCAATAAAAAGTAAAAGTCGTCCTGCAAAAAATAAGCCCTTACACAGCTACGTCGACAAAAAAAATAAAAAAGTTATGGCTCTTACAATAAAGCAATACAAAAACAAACACTTGAAAAAAATAAAAATGTAAATGTGGTATCTCGATAATCATAATGACCCGTAGAATTGATATTGTTATTTATACCGCATGGTAAATGACGTAAATTTAAGACGCAAAAAAGAATTTCAGGGATTTTTCCATTACCCATGAAAAAATATAAAAGTTAGGCCTTATTCACACGGACCTGTCCGTATTGCGCGCACAAAAGGTCCGTGTGGCATCAGCATATGGTGCGCGGCTACGTGATTTTCGTGCAGCCGGCATCATTATGACACTCTGGTTTTATGTTTACAAACAGAAAAGCACGTGGTGCTTTTCTGTTTTCATTAATTTATTTTACTACAGTAGCGCGCCTCATGCGCGGCACCCGGAAGTGCTTCGATTTGCGCGATTTGCACGCACCTATTGACTTCAATGGGTGCGTGCTGCGCGAAACACGGCCAAATATAGGACATGTCGTGAGTTTTAGGGTATGTGCACACGATAACTGGCTTTTACGTCTGTAATTACAGACTGTTTTCAGGTGAAAACAGCTCCGTCGTTTCAGACGTAAATGCTCCTCCTCGCATTAGGCGAGGCGTCATTGACGGCCGTAATTTAGAGCTGTTCTTCATTGAATTCAATGAAAAACAGCTCAAATTACGTTTCAAAGAAGTGTCCTGCACTTCTTTGACGAGGCAGTCATTTTACGCGTCGTCGTTTGACAGCTGTCAAACGAAGACGCGTAAATGACAGGTCGTCGGCACAGTACGTCGGCAAACCCATTCAAATGAATGGGCAGATGTATGCCGACGTATTGGAGCCGGATTTTCAGACGTCAAACGAGGCATAATACGCCTCGTTTACGTCTGAAAATAGGTCGTGTGAACCCAGCCTTATGCAGCGCAGATACGCTGAGTGAAATTCACTGACAGTCTGAACGGCCCCATCATTAACATAGGTCCGTGCGAAGTGCGTGAATATAACGCGCGTAGCACGGACATATAACACGTTCGTGTGAATAAGGCCTTATCATTGAAATATATGTACCCAAAAATAGTGCCATCAAAATATACAATTTGTCCCGCAAAAAAAAGTAGCCCTTACACGGCTATGTTTACGGCAAAACAAAAAAGTTATGGCTTTTGAAATGCGACGTTTAAAATTGGGCCCAAAATAGGCTGGTCGCTAACGAGTTAAAACAACATTTTACTTTTTACAAATAGTAAAAATAAACTAAATGATATATGGTATCGCCACAATCGTAACAACCCCTAGAAAAAAGATAGCCTATTACTTAAATTGCATCACACACAGTGTTAAATACGCAAAAAAATATAGCAGAATGGCTATGTCAGAGACACACAGGACCCGCTGTCACCGCAGCCGTCAGTGCTGCTGAACAGATGGATTCTGGTTTGAGCACAATATACAGCTTCTATGTATCCAGGATACATAGAAGCTGTATCTCAAAAATTTAAAAAACACTTACAAAGTTGTCGAAAATCCTATAATTTGTTGTTTTATAAAAAAAATAATTAGCTCAATGTTTTACATAGCCTTTAAACTACTTAAACAAAGATGTAGTGACAAGGCATTAAATTATTATAAAGAAAAAATAAGTTGTGTAATAGACAAATAAAGGCAGCAGTGATTTAAACCGGGAGAATCATTGCCAAAGAAAGTAAAAATAACCCCAAAATAATTTTCAACTACATAAATAATAAGAAACAAATCTGAAAGCATTGACCCTCTCAAAAATAATCTGGGTATAATGGTGGAGGAGGATGAAGAAAAGTCCAAACTATTAAAAGCCTTCTCTACTGTATTAACACAGCAAAATCCAATGATAGACGACATGATTAGGGATAAAGTAAATTCTCCATAAAATGTCACCTGTTTAAAGAGGCTCTGTCACCAGATTATAAGTGCCCTATCTCCTACATAATCTGATTGGCGCTGTAATGTAGATAACAGCAGTGGTTTTTATTTTGAGCAAGTTATGAGCAATTTTAGATTTATGCTAATTCATTTCTTAACCCCTTAACGACCAAGGACGAAAATGTACGTCATGGTCGGCTGCTAGTTCCCGCACCATGACGTACATTTTCGTCCGCATTTCAAACTGTCACTCTGTGTAAACACAGAGTGACAGACCCGCGCTGACAGTTGTCCCCGACAGCTGAGACATCAGTCTTGCCGGACAGTGGACCATCGCCGCTGATTTCGGCAGTTAACCCCTTAAGTGCGGCGACGGATTGCCGTCGCCGCATTTAAGTGGTTTGAAGCACATCAGCAGCCCCCACGAAGTGATCGTGGGGGCTACCGATGCTTGTCACGGCAATCGGAGGTCAGATAATGACCTCCGGGTTGCCATGCACGGAAGCCTCGGAGGAACAGCCTCCGGCCGTTCCTCCTCTGCTTCCTGTCAGTGTGACAGTCACGTCACAATGACAGTTAGAGTACATTACACTACGTGTGTAGTGTAATGTACTCTAGCAGCGATCAAAGCTGCAAGACTAAGTGTCCCCTAGTGGGACAAGTTAAAAAAGTAAAAAAAAGTAATAAAAATGTTTTAAAAAAAGTGTAAAAATAAAAGTTATAAGTTCTATAAACACTAAATGCTTTTTTTCCTATAATAAGACTTTTATTATAAAAAAAAAATGAACACGTTAAAAAAGTACACATATTTGGTATCACCGCGTTCGTAACGAACCCAACTATAAAACTATAATGTTATTTTTCCCGCACGATGAACACCCCAAAAAAAATCAATAAAAAACTACGACAGAATCGCAATTTTTTGGGTCACCACCGCTCCCTAAATAAAGAATAAAAAGTGATCAAAAAGTCGCATGTACCCGAAAATAGTACCAATAAAAACTTCTATCCGTCCCGCAAAAAACAAGCCCTTACACAGCTTTTTTGACAAAAAAATTAAAAAATGATGGCTCTCAGAATATGGTGACACAGAATTTTTTTTTTTTTATAAATAAGTCATTTTATTGCGCAAACGCTAAAAAAAAGGACCAAACCTATATACATATGGTATCGCCGTAATCGTACCAACCCTCAGAATAAATTAAAAATGTCATTTATTGCGTACGGTGAGCGCCGCAAAAAAAACCCCTAAAAAAACGGTGTCAGAATTCCTGTTTTTTGCTCAGGATTGCAAAAAAATTGAATAAAAAGTGATCAAAAAAAATCGCATGTACCCCAAAATGGTACCAATGAAAACTACAGATTGTCCCGCAACAAATAAGCCTTCACACCACTCTATTGATGGAAAAATAAAAAAGTTATGGCTCTTGGAAAGCGGGGAGTGAAAATCTAAAATATGAAAGCAAAAAATGGATCAGTCCTGAAAGGGTTAATTCATTTCTAATGAAAAAACGTATGACCACATGTTGGGTATTTCCGTACTCGGGAGAAATTGCTTTATAAAAAAATGGTTGTTTTTTTCCTCCTTTATCCCTTGTGAAAATGAGAAAATGCAACATTTTAGTGGAAAAAATTTTGATATTAATTTTCGCGCCCTAATTCTAATAAACTCTGCAAAAGACCCGTGGGGTCTAAATGCTCACTATACCCCTAGAAAAATTCCTTGAAGGTTTTTCCAAAATGGGGTCACTTTTGGTGGGTTTCCACTGTTTTGGTCCCTCCAGTGCATTGCAAATGCGACATGGCACAGAAAACCATTCCAGCAAAATCATAAATCCAAATGGCGCTCCTTCCCTTCTGAGCCCTGCTGTGGGTCCAAACAGCAGTTTATTACCACATATGGGGTATTGTCGTAATCGGGAGACATTGCTTTACAAATGTTGGGGTGCATTTTCTTCGTTATTCCTTGTAAATAATAAAAATTTCTATGTTGTTTCAGAAAAAATGTACATTTTAATTCTTACAGACTAATTTCAATATATTTAGCGAAAAACCTGTGTGGTCAAAATGCTAACTATACCCCTAGATAAATACCTTAAGGGGTCTAGTTTTCGAAATGGGGTCGTTTATGGGGAGTTTCTATCATTCTGGCAGCTCAAAGCCTCTCCAAATGTACATTGGGGCCTAAAACATTTTCAAGCAAAATATAAGTCCTGAAAGCCTCCGGGTGTTCCCTTCCTTTGGGGCCCTGCCGTGTGTCCAAACAACGCATTAGGGCCACAATGTGGGTATTTTTGAAAACAGGAGAAAGAGGGTGATAGATTTTGGGGTGTGTTTCTTCATTTTCATGGTCGCTTTACAAAGAAATCGGTCTTCAAACAAATACTTTTATGAAATAGTGAAATTATTATTTTTTTCACCTGATATGCATTAAATTTAGCAAAGAACTGTGGGGTCAAAATAATTACTATACCCCTAAATAAATACCTTATGGGGTCTAGTTTTCTAAATGGGGTCGTTTATGGGGAGTTTCTATCGTTCTGGCAGCTCAAAGCCTCTCCAAATGTACAGTGGGGCCTAAAACATTTTCAAGCAAAATATGAGTCCTGAAAGCCTCCGGGTGCTCCCTTCATTTTGGGTCCTGCCGTGTGTCCAGGCAGCGCATTAGGGTCACAATGGGGGCATTTTTGAAAACAGGAGAAAGAGGGTGATAGATTTTGTGGTGTGTTTCTTCATTCTCATGGTCGCTTTACAAAGAAATTGGTCTTCAAACTGATACTTTTATGAAAAAAAGTGAAATTATTTTTTTTTTCACCTGCTATGTATTAAATTTAGCAAAAAACTGTGGGGTCAAAATACTTACTATACCCTTAGGTAAATACCTTAAGGGGTCTAGTTTTCTAAATGGGGTCATTTGTGGGGGTTTCCATCACTCTGAGACCTATGAGCCTTGGTGCCGGAAAACAAAATGTACTTCAAAATTTATAAAATTATTATTCAATTTGTAAGTCCTCTAAATTGCTGAAAATTTATTTTATTTTTTCAAAAGTGCTGCCAAAATGGAGTAAAGAGATAGAAATATATATTTAATTAAAAAAATTGTACAGTATGTGTGTACATATGTGACATATTGCAGTTAAAAATAGGGGAAAATGGTAATTTTTACAAAATTTCTTCCATTTTGCTATTTTTTAATTAATTTCCGCAAATCGTATCAGTCTACTTTTACCACTAAAATAAAGTACAACATGTGACGAAAAAACAATGTCAGAATTACTTGGATATTCAAAACTTTCACAGAGTTATTCTCTGATAAAGTCAGACATACCAGATTTGACAAATCTGGCTTGGTCATTAAGGTACAAACATGCCCGGTCATTAAGGGGTTAAAGACCAACTGGGCGTGTTTTTACTTTTGACCAAGTGGGTGTTGTAAAGAGAAGTGTATGACGCTGACCAATCAGTGAACAATCAGCGTCATACACTTCTCATTGTTCCAGCTCAGCATGATCCACAGCACAGTGAGATTGTGCAGTGAAAGAAGCTGGGCTGGAACAATGAGAAGTGTATGAGGCTGATTGGTCACTGATTGGTCAGTCTCATACACTTCTTTACAACACCCACTTGGTCAAAAGTAAAAACACGCCCAGTTGGTCTTTAAGAAACTAATTAGCATAAATATAAAATTGCTCATAACTTGCTCAAAAATGATCGTTTTTCAAAATAAAAACCACTGCTGTTATCTACATTACAGCGCCAATCAGATTATGTAGGAGATAGGGCATTTATAATCTGGTGACAGAGCCTCTTTAACTAAGCAAGAAGAGCAGTGCTGCCTTAAAAAAAAAAAAAATAGACAAGTCACCGGGTCCGGATGGTATACACCCCAGCGTTCGGCAGGAATTTAATACCGTGATAGATATTATTTGTTATATTTAAAGATTCTATCATGACTGGGTCTGTTCAACAGGACTGGCCCATAGCAAATGTGGTGCCAATATTCAATAAGTGATAAAATGTGAGCCTGTAAATTTAACCTCTATTGTCGGTAAAATATTTGAAGGTTTTCGAAGAGATACTATCCTGAAGTATCCCAATGAAAAAAACCTTGTAACGCAGCATCAGCATGGGTTTATAAGGGAACAGTCCTGTCAAACTAATGTGTTCTGCTGCTATGAAGAGGTCAGTTCTGGTCTGGGCCGGGGTAAGGCTGTGGATGTTGTGTATCTGGACTTTTCTAGGTGTTTTGATACTGTGCCACATAAAAGGTTGGTATATAAAATGAGAATGCTGGACCTGAGGTAACATATATGTAATTTGTTAAACTGGCTCACCAATAGAAACCGGATAGAGGTTAATAAAATGGTACATCCTCAGATTTGGTCACAGTTATCATTTCGTGCCACAAAGGTCAGTATTAGACCCTCCTTTTTTTAATGTTTATTAGTGACCTTGTAAAGGGCTTATAGAGTGAAATTTTAATATTTGTAGATGATACTAAGTCCTGTAAAGTAATCAACACAAGATGATATTATAATACTATCAAGGAATTTGGGAAAGCTGGAAGTGGGGCCGTAGAAATGGCAAATTACGTTTAATGTGGATACAATGCATTCAGAAAGTCTTCAGACCCTTTAATTTTTTCCACATTTTCTTATGTTGAGGCTTTGTGCTAAAATAAAAAAATAACAAATTTTTCCCCATCATTCTGCACTCAGTACCCCATAATGACAAACTGAAAACAGAATGTTATTAATCTTTGCTAATTTATTAAAAAGGAAAAAATAAAATATTGCATTGACATAAGTATTCAGGCCCTTTACTCAGTACTTAGTTGAAGCACCTTTGGCAGCGATAACAGCCTCCAGTCTTCTTGGGTATGATGCGACAATGGTTGCACATCTGGATTTGGGGATTTTCTGCCATTCTTCTCTGCAGATCCTCTCACGCCCTGTCAGGTTGGATGGGGACCGTCAGTGGACAGCCATTTTCAGGTCTCTCCAGAGATGTTCGATTGGGTTCAAGTCCGGGCTCAGGCTGGGCCACTCAAGAACATTCACAGAGTTGTCCCTAAGCCACTCCTGTGTTGTCTTGGCTTTGTGCTTAGGGTCATTGTCTTGTTGGAAGGTGAACCTTCGGCCCAGTCTGAGGTCCAGAGCACTCTGGATCAGGTTTTCATTAAGAATATCTCTGTACTTTGCTCCGTTCATCTTTCCCTCAATCCTGACCAGTCTCCCTGTCCCTGCCGCTGAAAAACACCCCCACAGCATGATGCTGCCACCACCACACTTCACTGTAGGGATGTGTGACAACTTGGGGTAAGTTAGGGCCTTTTCACATCACCGTTCGCTTTCCATTCCGCGGTTCCGTCGGAGGTTTCCGTCAGGTGAACTCCGCAACGGAAAGTGAAAGTGAAACCACAGCTTTCGTTTCTGACTGAAACGGAAGCTGTAGTTTCACTTTCACTTTCCGTTGCAGGGTTCACCCGACGGAAACCTCCGACGGAGCCCCGGAATGGAAAGCGAACGGTGATGTGAACAGGACCTTAGCTCACAGGATCGCCATCTCCAGGGTAAGATGGTTGGCACACTTGAAAATTTAAACTCCAACACAGTGGATTCAGTTTTAAACTGGCTGCAACCCGCTTTATTGGCTTCATACATGAAAAGCGTTTTTTTTTTACAAAACATTACGAAATAAACCCTAGGCCGTCCAGCCTCTAACTAAACATATAGCTTACCTAGCTATCAGGGTGAAAGGCCTTCAGCCCAACACCTCACAACAAACATGTGTTCTTACCAGAACTTCTGACTCCCACAGGCTGGCGATGCCTGTCTTCCTCAGACTGGGAGCCCCGTGTGAATAGATCACCCCTTTTTTTAAAGGAGCCTTCTCAGCTGTCAGCTAATGCAGCCCAAACCCTGAACTGTCCTGAAGATGGAGTGGAACTTCTCTTCCACTCCAGCAACCCAGACCTTTTTCCAGGTTTCTTACATAATAAATACATAAAAAATATGGAGAAAGGACACTTTCTCCAGTAATATTGCTTTTAATTATTACATTCTGGGCCCAAATTCTGGCTCTTAGTAACTGCACTGCTACAGATGGTATTGGGCAGGTGATGAGCAGTGCCTGGTTTGCTACAGACATAATGCTTGGAATTAAGGTCAAACAGTACAATCTTGGTTTCATCAGACCGGTGAATCTTGTTTCTCACAGTTTGAGAGTCTTTTAAGTGCTTTTTTGCAAACTCCAGGCGGTGTCTGATGTGTATTTTACTGAGGACAGGATTCTTTCTGGCCACTCTACTATAAAGTCCAGATTGGTGGAGTGCTGCAGTGATGATTGACCTTCTGGAAGTTTCTCACATCTACACACAGGATCTATAGAGTTCAGCCAGAGTGACCATTGGGTTCTTTGTCTCCTCTCTTACCAAGGCCCTTCTACCCTGATTACATAGTTTGGTGGGGTGGCCAACTCTAGGAAGAGTCGTGGCTGATCTAAACTTCTTCCATTTAAGAATTATGGAGGCCGCTGTGCTCTTGACACTTTCATTGCAGCAGAATTTCTTTTTGTACCATTCTCCAGATCTGTGCCTCTACACAATCCTGTCTCTGAGCTCTACAGGCAGTTCTTTCCTCCTAATGGCTTGGTTTTTGCTCGGCTCTTTATAGTTTATATGACATTTGCATTAGCCCTAATCTATGGCAGCATGATTATTCTGGGAGATGAAAATCAATCATGATGATTAATTGATTTGCTTGGAATCCATTATATTTTATAGAACGAAGTACATTAGCCATTTTTATTAGTGCACTCTTTTTTTATAGTGAATTTTGAGATTGTAACTGGAAGGATATAGTGGTAGCAGCCATTCAAAAGAAAATATGAGATATAGGCAATGAGATGGTCTTCGTGTCAGATAAAGGGACAGGAAGGAATGCATCTTTGCCTGTCATGCCAACACTCTTTGGTTTGTTGTATGTTGGTAAAGCCCATTGTCTGTTCCCCAGTCATAGTTAGGGCTCACTCACATGAAAGGGATAATTGGCCGTGTCACAGACTTTTTTAAATGGCCATCACACGGCTGCATTAAAATCAATGCACATATATGGGGCTATTCACACGGCCGTTTTTTTAACCGACCTTGTGAACGGCCCATGAAAAAAATAGGACATGTTTTCCTGGATCCCTCAATAGAATTAACGGGCTTTTACCATCAGAGACATTTATGACATATCCACAGGACATGTCATAAATGTCAGATAGACGAGGGTGCCACAACTGGGACTCACACCTATCTCTAGAACGGTGAACCCTAAATCCCGTTCTACTGCTCTGTGTTGTGGCTGAAGCGTGTGATGTCTGATCATGAATTGCGCTGAGCTACGCTGTTTTCGTAACTCCCATAGTAGTGAATGGCAGTTACGGAAGCAGCGTAGAGTGCGAGCTACGCTGTTTCCGTAACTGCCATTCTGTTCTATGAGACTTACGGAGATAGCATAGCTCAGTGAGCTACTCTGTTTCCTAATTCATGGTTGGAAATCACACGCTTCAGCCACAACACAGAGCGTTAGAACGGGGTTTAGGGGCCCCCGTTCTAGAGATAGGTGCGGGTCCCAGAGGTGGGACCCGAATCTGTCTGACATTTATGACATATCCTGTGGATATGTCGTATATGTCTCTGATGGAAAAAACCCTTTAAATCTATGAGGGATCCATGAAAACATGTCCCACACGGGTGAAAAACGTCTGTTTTTCAAAGCCGATTTGAGACCCGTTCATGTGACTACGGCCTAAGCGATCAGGCTTAGCTTTGATTAACATAAGTCATTAACTGCCCCTTATCTTAACTCTGAAAAAGTGTTTCATATCTGCCACATAAAAAGCGAGCAGCATTAACTAACAAAACTATCAAAATAACATGAGCTACATCCTGACCGAAAACAGTGGGAGGTAGACGGTGAGGGATATGTCACTGCCTGAATCTGAAGACCTTATCGCTCATGATAAGTTAAGTTTCCTAGATGTTTCTGATTCTTTTTTTCTAAATATCTATCCATCATCTATATACGGTGCTTGTAACAAATATTCAACCTCCATCCCCACCGCTTGAATTTTTTCCTTGGATCTAATTAGTTGTTTTTTTTAAACTGACAACATAAGGCCAATTTAAATTTTTTTGGGGCCATCCCCAAATTTTTTTAATTTGCTAAAAAAAAAAAACATCACAAAAACATAGAATATCAGGCTTAAAGAGGCTCTGTCACAACATTATAAGTGCCCTATCTTGTACATGATGTGATCAGCGCTGTAATGTAGATTACAGCAGTGTTTTTTATTTAGAAAATTGATCATTTTTGACCTATATTAGCTTTATGCTAATGAGTTTCTCAATAAACAACTGGGCGTTTTTACTTTAGACCAAGTGGGCGTTGTACAGAGGAGTGTATGACGCTGACCAATCAGTGACCAATCAGCGTCATACACTTCTCTCCATTCATATACACAGCACATAGCGAAATAGCTATATCACTATGTGCAGCCACATACACACACACTAACGTTACTACAGTGTCCTGATAATGAATATACATTACCTCCAGCCAGGACGTGATGTGTATTCAGAATCCTGACACTTTGCTAACGTTTCTGTGAGATTTACAGCAAAGCAAACGTAATCTCGCGAGATTGCGCTGTAAACTGCCATTTAAAACGAGATTACGCTTGCCTTGCTGTAAATCTCACAGAAACGTAAGCGAAGTGTCAGGATTCTGAATAGACATCACGTCCTGACTTGACACATCCCTCCTGGGGAGGCACCTATAGCGAAACGCGCATTGGGGTTCATGTGGAGGAGCGAGCACTTACCATCACTTTTCTCTTGCTGTTATGGGTAAGGATGCTGCTATAAACGATATTTTGATGCACTGACACTTTATCCCATTCCCCCTTTCTTCCACCCACTTAATATGTTTACAGGGTTTATTGATGAAGAATAGGGAAACCCCGCTTTGGGTCCATATATATCCCATATATTAGTTTACACAGCCTTTATAGTCATAAATAATATTCAGCAAGCGTCACTATTCACTCCGTTGTTTATACTAGGGTCTTGTCCTTATATATTTAAAACATTGTTTGTTATATGTGTTAAAGAGGCTCTGTCACCACATTATAAGTGGCCCATCTTCTACATAATGTGATCGGCGCTGTAATGTAGGTGACAGCAGTGTTTTTTATTTAGAAAAACTATCATTTTTTACGGAGTTCTGACCTATTTTAGATTTATGCTAATGACTTTCTTAATGACCAACTGGGCGTGTTTTACTTTTTGACCAAGTGGGTGTTGTGGAGAGAAGTGTATGACGCTGACCAATCAGTGACCAATCAGCGTCATACACTTCTCCCCATTCATTTACACAGCAGATAGTGTTCTTACTAGAACACTATATGCAGCCACATACACACAAACTAACGCTACTCAAGTGTCCTGACAATGAATAGACATTATTTCCAGCCAGGATGGGATGTGTATTCAGAATCCTGACACTTCTGTAGTGTCTGTGTGAGACTACAGCACAGCACAGCGAGATCTCGCTGTAAATGACAGTTTACAGCGTAATCTCGCGAGACTACGCCTGCTGTGCAGTAAATCACAGAGAAGTGCCAGGATTCTGAATACACATCCCGTCCTGGCTGGAGGTAATGTATATTCATTGTCAGGACACTTGATTAACATTAATGTGTGTGTATGTGGCTGCACATCGTTTTCTAGCAAGAACACGATGCTGCTGTGTAAATTAATGGGGAGAAGTATATGACGCTGATTAGTCACTGATTGGTCAGCGTCATACACTTCTCTCCACAACACTCAGTTGTTAAAAAGTAAAACACGCCTAGTTGTCCATTAAGAAACTCATTAGCATAAATCTAATATAGGTCTTAACACCTTCAAAAATGATCGTTTTTCTAAATAAAAAACACTGCTGTAATCTACATTACAGTGCAGAGCATATTATGTAGAAGATAGGCCACTTATAATGTGGTGACAGAGCCTCTTTAAATAAATTCTACTTTTTATAAAAATCGGCTATAAGCTCTGGTCTTTTCTTCTGTGTATGGTTATTAAACCAGCAATACCTGGTGGTAGTGGGTGAAAAATCATTTCTATATAACCTATAATTATCTTCTTAGTTGGCTCTGTAGCTTTAGTATTCAGTTTTTTTGTGTTCCCACACCGTATGCTAATGAGCAGAAAAGAGTCTAATCTTCGTTTGAAAAGAGTCAAATCTTCGTTTGAAAAGAGTCATGTCTTCATTCCTCAAGTCTTTCCGAGTTTACCCCGCCTTCTTACTTTTGATTCACAGCTCCTCGCCATACAAAATCCTGAGCTTGCGCATTGATGTCCTTTTCTGGTATGTGCGTACAACTGGACACCGGATTATTACGATAAAAGGCGCGAAATGTTAAAAAATTTGGATCGGATGAGCTGCACCCTCTAGTAACTCCCAATCCCCAATCGAGTAGTTGCGTTCTGCGGAAGAGCTTAGAGAAATATCCACATACCCTTGACTTGCCCTTGGGACCTCTCTGGAACAGGAGTGCACCAGCACCGACAGAGGATGCGTCCACCTCCAACGAGAACTGCAGAGAGACATCCGGATGATGGAGGATAGAGGCTGACGTGAAGGCACTCTTCAGGCTATTGAATACGGACTCTGCCTCGGGAGTCCACACCTGGCGTTCATACCCTTCTTAGTGAGGTTAGAGTTGGGAGAAGTCAGTAAGGAGAAGTTTGGAATAAACTGCCTGTAAAAGTTTAGCGAATCCCAAAAAGTGCTGTATGGCCCTCAAGCCTTGAGGACGTGGCCATTCCAGAACAGACTTTACCTTCTCAGGATCCATCCCGAGACCTCGATTCGAGACAATGAAGCCCAGGAAGAGTAGAGCATCTCTGTCAAACCCACATTTCTCCTACTTGGCGTACAGACGATTCTCCCTTAACCGTAGCAGAACTTGACGGACATGTCTCTGGTGCGTCGTAGGATCTGGAGAAAAAAATCAAGATGTCATCAAGGTAGACTACTACACAAACATAGAGGAGGTCACGGAAAATGTCATTCACAAACTCCTGGAAGACTGCAGGAGCATTACACAGGACGAAGGGCATTACTAGATACTCATAGTGTTCATCACGAGTGTTAAATGCAGTCTTCCATTCATCACCCTGGTGAATCCAGACTAGGTTGTAGTTTCTAGTTTAGAAAAAATCTTGGCACCACGTATACGATCAAACAGTTCAGAGATCAGTGACAACGGATATTTATTCTTCAACGTGATCTGGTTGAGACCTCGGTAGTCGATACAAGGACTAAGAGAGCCATCTTTCTTTTTGACAAAGAACCCGGCTCCTGCCGGGGAGGAAGTCTTTCGTATGAAGCCCCTTTCCAAGTTCTCTTTCACATAGGCGGACATGGACATAGTCTCTGGCAAGGAGAGAGGATATACCCTACCACGGGGAAGGGATGCACCAGGAATCAGCTCGATAGGGCAGTCATAAGACCGATGTGGAGGCAAAGTCTCTGCCTCCCTCTTGCTGAAGATGTCTGAAAATGCAGCATAATGATTCGGCAATCCTGCCAATGACCGAGGCAGCAGAGGCTGATCCGAACGAATCTGCACCACGCAACGGCCTTGACACTCAGGGCCCCACTCGAGAACCTCTCCAGAATTCCAGTCCAGGACTGGGGCATGCAGTTGGACCCAAGGCAGGCCCAGCAACACAGGGTTAACAGCTTTGTGTAGAACATAGAAAGGCAGAAGTTCGGAGTGAAGGGCTCCCACTTGGAACCTCAGCGGCTTGGTCACAGCTATAACTGGGTCTGGCAGAAGTAGTCCATTTACTGAAGCAACTGTCAACGGGTTCTCCAGAGAGGTGGTGGGTAATTGCAGAAGGTCCACCAGGTCTCTACGGATGAAATTAGAAGCGGCCAGATACGCAGAGACCTGATGCGTTCTTTCACCGGACACTATGGTCACTGGTATGGACAATCTAGACGGAAGTCCATTCTTACCCAAGGTTGTCATTCCTAGCAACCCTAGGTTTTGGGATCTTTGGGGACACAAGCGCACGAGATGGCCACCAATGCGTGCGTCTGCCTTGTCTCTCCTGGGCGGATAACTTACACTGGTTCATTATCACAGACTCCTTAGGAGGATCGACATCTGAGGACAGCAGGGGTTGCTGCAAAGTAGGAGCCAGACTGGGAAGGGCTCCCTCCCGTCGAACCTCTTGGAGGCGTTCTCTGATCCGTATATCAATCCGGGCAGACAGAAGGATGAGGTCATCCAGGGTAGACGGCAGATCCCGAGTGGCAAGTTCGTCTTTAATTTTGGCAGCCAGTCCATGCCAGAAAGCAGCCACCAGGGTCTCATTGTTTCATAACAGCTCTCACGCCAGGGTGCGGAAGTGGATGGCGTACTCACTCACGGAGGTGTCTACTTGGCGTAGGTTAATCAAAGAGGCCGCTGCAGATGAAACCCGTCAAGGCTCCTCACACATCATGTGAAAAGTCCGGCGGAAGGCTGGGAAGTCACGCGTCTCTGGTCCTTGTCTTTCCCAGATAGGGTTCGCCCATGCAAGAGCCTTGCCAGTGAGGAGAGAGATGATAAAAGCGACCCTTGCGCCATCAGACGAAAATGTCCAAGCATACAGGCTGAAGTGGATCTGGCACTTATTCAGAAATCGACGACAGGTACTTGCTTCTCCATCATAGCGGTCAGGAAGTGGCAAAGAAACAAGCTGGTCAACACTGCCAAGAAGGTTAGTCTGAGGATCAACATTGCCAGGAGGTGTAGTAGGAGGAACAGCAGCTTGTGCCTCCTGCCGACGTGCAAGAATGTTCAACGCCTGGAGGAGTTGGTCCTGTCGAGACCGGAGGTCTAGCATATCCGCTCGCATCTCTTGAGACGTCGTCATAGTGTTGAATCGACCAGCGGGTTCCATGGCCCGAGCGTACTGTCTGTGGACCCACTGGGCCGTACCGCCTTGGCGGTAAGGCAGCTGGCCAACAGGGTGCAGGTGAATGTCTATAGTTCATATAGGTACCTGTGGCAGCTCAGACAGCAGCAGGGCAGGCTCGGCTTGTACTAGGCAGCAGGTAGACATCAGGCAAGGTGAAGCATGTCAGACGTGGAATACAGCACGACACAACTTTGGCACAGCACAGTGCTCGACCAGGATGGTATGGAATGCAAGGAACAGGAACTAGAACAGGTACAGGAACAGGAACAGGAAATACACTAGGAGGCCATCACATAGACAAACTCGGAAACATCAACAACGCTCAGGTATAGAAGCAGGGGGCTGGACCCCTCTTATAGTCCAGGGTACTCACGGGTCAAAGTTCATCAAAAGTCCGGTATGTGCGCTGCCCCTTTAAGAGCGGCCATGAGCGTGCGCGCGCACCCTACGGGATCCGGCTGAGGTGAGTGGAAGCGGGCGCTGGCATCTCCTGAGGAGAAGTCTGGGGCCAGCGCTTGCCGAGTCTTGGCTGCGGATGTCAGGAGGGGATTGGAGCTGACAGGACATTACATTACATGTAGACTATGTCAGTATATTTTCTTTTTTAGCCTTTCATATGATGGGCCCTGAGTGGAAATGCTGTGGTAACTGCTTTCCATCATTATCACCCAGGCAACCTGGAACATAGCTGTTAATAGATCGTAGATTTCTACAAATTGAAAGGGGTTGTCTGGCTTAGAAAACCCTTTTTCTAACTCCCTTTGTAGCAGATTTGTTATAGATTTTGTATTTGTGAACTCAGCCTAATGGAATTCTAAGTTAATAGGGACAGCCAGTGTGTTCAGGATCCTCATCTATTAGGGCATGTTCACATCAGCGTTGTCTTTCCGTTTAGGGGTTCCATCGGAGCAGTCTACTGCGCTATTGATTCTGTCTAAACAACGGAACCCTTTCTCAACGGTAGCAAAATTTCCGTCACCATTGAGATCAATGGTCATGCAAACGAAAGCTAAGGTTTCCGTTTGCCTTTCCGTTGAGGGGTTCCCCCGACAGAAAGCTCAGACGGAACCCCACAACTGAAAGACAACGCTGATGTGAACACAGCCTTAGCCAGAGCAGGGAACCTACAAATAGCTTCTTTTCATCTGGAGGACATGCGTGCATAAAATGGATAACCCATTCATTGAGAACTGTCTAAATGCTACTGAACGTATCCCGGACACATGGACGGTCAACATGACCCAACAGGATGTAGGAGTGGAGAGAAGAAAAGAACTGTGCAGTTACAAGAAACACTGCACTCCTATTAACAAGAAGTTCACATCCTACACAACTCACATTATGTGATTAGATTTCTACAGCGGAACGCAAATATATCACTACAAGGTAAATGTAGATACAGAAAGCAACAATCTATATTTACATACCAGTAAGTGTCCTGGAACGTCATGTCAGGGCACACGCAGCCAATCTGAGATTTGTTCCGCTGCAAGGAAATATACATGCTGAATGCTGAGACATGTAGCTCTACAATTTTACACTGTCAGAGGTGTAGATATAGGTGTAGATATAGGGGGTGCAGAGGTAGCAGTCACACCCGACCTTAGGGCCTAAAGTTCTATAACAAAAAAACTGTATTTTGACTGTCACATGGTAGGTGGGAGATCCAGATTTTCTATCAAGGCCCGGGGTCTTCACGTGTTGCCTCTTTACACGATACACACAATGCAACTCATTTTAATACAGTTTAACTTAGTATAAAGTACAAAGGAAGTGGCAAAGTGATAACTATAGATGAGCAAATTTCCTGAAAATTCTTTTTGGGTCCGATTCAATTAAATCGGCCACCCGTTTCGATTCGGTCCAAAATAATGTGAATCACAAGTGCCCAAATTACCCTGAAAACTCATGTCTGACTCTCTGATGCCTGCTAGGACTGTGTCCAACCCCTTTTTTAAGCTCTTTAATGCCAAGCCATTATGAGTAATGTCACCCACCTATACCCCTCATGTGCAAGAGACAGGGATTAGCGCAGTGCATTTCAGGAAGGCTACCTACAAGGCATTATGGGGCAGCCCGCACAAGGTCATATAGTCCTTTTTCTAACCTATGAAATATTGGCCGGTTCTCGCTGGCGGCCGCCATTTGTGCTCCGCAAACCCAAAAAGTTTAGGATTTCACAAAATCTGAAACTTTTGGGAAATTTGGATCGAGTTTGATTCATGTAGAATTAATTTGCTCATCTTTAATGATAACCAGTACCCTTCTGCCATTAGATTGCAAGCCCTCGCAGGCAGCGCCGTCTCTCCTTCTATACCAGTCTGTCATTCAGTAAGTTCATGCTTATTGTACTTGCTTAGAAGTTAATGGCGCTCTAAATTAAATAATAACAATCAGTACAGCTGATATGGGGCTCAAGTAGAGGGTGAGCGGAGTTATTGCATGTGATGTCTACTCCCTAGAAACAACCCCTCCTGAGTATGGTCCCATTTTGTCCTTCATACCATATCAGAGATTTCCAGAGACATATATATCACATCGGTGCCAAGGGGCTACGGTGGTATGTGTGCTTTACAGACACAGTATACAAAACAAATCTCATATAGTACCCTATACAGTGGCAAAGAAATACCACATACATGACCCATATAGCAGTGCAATAGAGTTCCACCATACAGAGCTAAAGGTGCTGTGTGTCCTTTAAAGTAAGACAGCAAGGTGTAAAAGGCAGCAGGGTGAATTAAAGATGGCAGTGCTCTTGGAGCTGGTAGTCATGACGTGCCCTATTGTTCAGTCCTATTCCAGGAAAAAAAATCAGGACATCAAATATTAACGCAATACACAAAGGGTCCTCTACATGTCCTTGCTCAGGTTATATAAACTAAGGGTCTTATCATTGACACGTGGCGTTCAGGCCACCTGTGAGTGGTTCTCTAGCTATAGATACACTTTTGTCAAAGATGGCAAAGCATTACTACTGCTTGGCACCAGGGTCAGAACCATATGACTGGCAACTGACACCAGTAGAAGAACCATAACACTCACACTTGGCTTCAAATTTTGTGACCTCTACGTCAGAGAAAATAAATAAGAAGGGGTATTAGTAGACCCCAAAGATACCTGGAGCACAATAGGCACTGGCAGAGGGGAAAGATGCAGATAAAATTGATGGTGCCAGGAGATCCAAAGCACTGGAAAAAAGATCCCGCTCCTGGTGACCGGCGCTAGCAAAGACAGTGGGATTAAGTAGATATCATAGTGAAGTTTAAAGCTACAAAATAGCATAAATATTTTACTTGCTAATGGTGATGGACCTTGTTAGAAAAATGGATTAACATGCACATAGGTTGTCGTCAAGAGTATTCGGCATCTCCTAAAACTTTAATTTGTGCTACTGGGAATGCTGATGGAGCACTATCTTAGTAGGGAGGAAGAGATGTTGAAGTCTAGAAACAATGACTTTTTTCACATTACTTTCAAGGGCGTTCATATCTAGAGGCAGAAGTAAGGAAGTCCCAGAACAGGTGGTGAGGACCTAAATAGGACTCCCCTCTCCAGAAGAACTGCATTGTTAGCATACTGTACATAGGGGTGAGGAATTGGCATTGGGTCATGGAAGGGGTGTGGAGGGGGAAACAACCACCAGGCCCTTAAATTCTGAGTGGCAAAACCATTCACCATTATGAGGATCCCATTTTGATATTTGCTACGTGGCCCTCTCTCTTCTACGTATGTACACTACTCATTACTATGCTGCAAATGTTGACATCATACAAAACTGTACTTTAAGAAGCGTGAGCGTATCCCGGTAATGTTGGTGAGGTTATGCCAGGGATTAATTTTTCTTGCGAAGATTATGGAATGTTTAAATGTTTGTTTAAAACAAATTGAAAACTTGACTATTTTATGGATTAAATGTTATCCAGCTGTGGCCAGATGCGGCGTTCAGGTCATAAATTGATACTTAAAGAACAGATTATTGTTTATTTGTAATCCCTTGAATAGTCTTACTCAAATAATCAAAGACAGACTGGAACTTTGTTTCTGAGGATTCGACAGTGAGATTTTCCTGCATACATCATTCTTGGAATTATTCCAGGTTTATTTGCATCTTTCACCCTCCCTGTGCCCTCCTTTACATGCCAGCTGTCCTGTTCTCTCTCTTCATTCTGTGCACATACCATAGTAATCAATGATTTATGAGGAGGAAGGGTCCGGTATGACTGGGACTTTCACTGTTTGTCTACACATGTTTAATGTGTTGAGATTAGGCCTAATTTAATTAGTTATTTATATAATGGTGTCAGACAAGCCACAATTAAATGGGTGTTTTTGAAAACATTAGTAATTAGAACAGTGTTCCAACCGGTGGCACTCCAGCTGCTGCAAAACTACAACCCCCAGCATAGCCTGACAGCTATAAGCTATCAGTGTATCAGTCCATAAAATCCCCCGATTATTTACTTATTTGTCATATCTTATATAGCACCGGCATGTCTCACAGTGCAGTACAGAGATTGTCACCTCTAAGGGCCTGTTCACATCAGCGTTAGGTTCCGTTGATGGGTTCCGTCAGACCTTTCTGTCGGAGGAACCCATCAACGGAAAGGCAAACGGAAAACATAGCTTTCCGTAAGCATTACCATTGATTTAAATTGTAATGCTTATGTTGCTAAATAAATGTATTACCTATTCACAGGATGATAATTGTCTAAACGATGGGACCCCTACTCAGGGCCGGCCTTAACGGTGTGCAACCTGCATCACTCCAGCAGCTGGAAGGGGGCGCTGCTCTGGCTCCCTTCCCCTGCTTGTTTTAGAAGCGCCCGGCCTGGCGACTCAGCAGCTGCCTTTCTGACCAGGCGCTTCTTCACTCAGTGGCGTCGCTACCGCTGTAGCAGCCATAGTGGGTGTTAGCGACGAAACCGGGCATGAGGGCGCCACCGTCGGGGGCTGATGGTCATTTTACTGTGAGTGCTGGGCTGATGGTCATTTTACTGTGAGTGCTGGGCTGATGGTCTTTTTACTGTGAGTGCTGGGCTGATGGTCATTTTACTGTGAGTGGGGGGCTGATGGTCATTTTACGGTGAGTGGTGGGCTGATGGTCATTTTGCTGTGAGTGGGGGGCTGATGGTCATTTTGCTGTGAGTGGGGGGCTGATGGTCATTTTACTGTGAGTGCTGGGCTGATGGTCTTTTTACTGTAAATGGGGGGCTGATGGTCATTTTACTGTGAGTGGGGGGCTGATGGTCATTTTACTGTGAGTGGTGGGCTGATGGTCATTTTACTGTGAGTGGGGGGCTGATGGTCATTTTACTGTGAGTGGCGGGCTGATGGCCATTTTACTGTGAGTGGCGGGCTGATGGTCTTCAAGTGGTTTCCACCTCTGACCTCCAATTGAAATTAATAAAAGGCAGAAAATACCTGTGGCGCCCGTTTGGCGCTTCTTTGCCTGCGTCTTTTGCATTAGCTTCAACGGCTTAAAAACTATGCAAAAAAAAAAATGGTCAAACAACGCTGTCAATTCAAAACATGCTTCATCCCTGAAGGAATTTCCAGGCAGAATTTTTTTGCCTTACAAAAAACGCTGTGTGAACATACCCTACGAGTATATTGCTTGATTTTAGCCGTTTTCTGTCTTCCTCTAAACAATTTTTGGTAGGGGTGCCCTGAGGAAATTTTATTTTTCCAGTGGTGCCTCGAGTCCGAAAAGGTTTGGAAATTCTGTACTAGGCTACAGGATCACGACGGCCTACGCAAGGAGCAACTCAGTTCATCTTGTTGGGGGGCACGATCTAAAAGGGGGAGGTGGGGGGATGTATGGCACTGTCTACAAGGGGGTGGTGGGGGGCTGTATGGCACTGTCTACATGAGGGAGGTGGGGGAGCTGTATGGCACGATCTACAAGGGGGAGGTGGTGGGTTGATGGTACGATCTACAAGGTGAAGGTGGGGGATTATGGCACAGGGAGGCTGTATGGCACAATCTACAGGGGGGCACTATCTACAAGGGGCGGGGGGGCTGTGTGTGGCAGCCAGGGGAGGGGGCATTATACTGTGTGGGGGCCACTAAGCGGACATTATACTGTGTATGGTACTACAGGGGGAAATATACTGTGTGTGGCACTTAGGGGGCATAATGCTGTGTGGGCACAATTAAAGGACAAAATACTGTGTCCTTGAAGGGGTTATAATATATTATATTATTAAATTATTATACTGTATGGGGGCACTAAAGGGGCATTACTCTGTGTGGGGGCACTCAGGTTAGTGTCAGGAATTACAAAAAAAAAACACACAACCCTCATTAACCATTTTATTGAGAATAAAAAATCCTCAATTGAAGTAGTCCTCGAATCCGATGTAGTCCAACAACCGAACCTGTAAAAAAACACAACCCCACCAAAAAAATTAGTAACACATGAAAAAGCAAACCAATTCTTATACTTACCTTTCCTGGGTTCAGCATTGGAGCCACAATGTCAGCGAGCTGGGACCTATATCTAATCCTTTCATGTGTGATACTGTCTGCTGAGCCACTGTATCTAATCCTATCCATAGCTATGGGGTCATAGTGCTATAAATATACTGTCTCATATATATAGATATATAAATATATATATATATATATATATATATATATATACACACACACACACACACACATCAAAACATTTTTTGGTGGGGTGAACATATGTTAGTACAAGGATACTTACTGTGGGGCCCTGTCTATCATGTGTGATACTGTCTGCTGAGACAAGGTGGGACTACCTACAGGGGACTGCATGGCACTGTCTACAAGGGGGATGTATGTCAGGGGGACTGCGTGTGGAAGCATACAGGGGGGCTGTGACACTATATACAGGGGGCATTGTGTGGGGCACTCTCTACAGGTGTCTTTGATTAGAGCCCCAAGACATAACTTTGCTTGGGGCCCCAGAAATGCCAAATTTTCCCCTGAGGTTTAGTACAAGGATACTTACTGCTGGGGCCCTGTATCTAAGGCTACATTCACATGAGCGTGACAGATTTACGTGCGTAAAAAAAGTGTGTAAATCTGTCCGTGTGCGTTGCGTTTTTGCATCTGTGTGCTTTGCGTGTGGCATGTGTCTTTCACGCACTTGTAAGCACTTTTTTTTTTTGTGTAATTGATGCCTGAAACACGGACAGCACACGGATGTGCGTCCGTGTGCTGTCCGTGGTTTTCATGCACACATTGACTTCATTGGGCAACTAGGTGAGTTAAAACGCACTAATATAGGACATGCAGTGAGTTTCACGCAACGGACACACGCTGTGTGAAATCTCACGCATGTGTGAATAGCCCCATTGAAATCAATGGGTCTGTGTGCTGTGCGTTGTTTCAGTGCACAACACACGGACGAGAATCACTCTCGCCTGAATGAGCCCTAAGCCTATCATGTAGGATACTGTCTGCTGGGGCCATGTATCCAAGCCTATCATGTGTTATACTGTCTGCTGGAGACATGTATCTAAGCCTATCATGTATGATACTGTCTGCTGAGACAATTCATCCAATTCTATCCAGCAGTGTAACTATAGGAGCCTTAGTCTTATAGATACGTTATCTCTGATATGTATGTAAAAATGTATTTTTTTTTTCTTTCGTGGGGGGGGGGGGGACGGGACGTAAATATATGTTTCGGGTTGTGCCCCTGAACTTTTAAGACCCTAGCAACGCCCCTGGCTAGAATCATCCTTCTACTGTGAGATGACATTTTTTTTATGGGATTTCAATGTGTTGCAATTGATAGCCACTCTGGTTATCATTTCCTAATTATTTCATAAGTAAAACATTTTATGAAATTGAAAAGTTACAGAAAATCCCTGCAGCTGTTTACAACCTCTAAAGCTGAATCCTTTGCCATTTATTTTTAAGTAGAGATGACATGAAATACCATGACTACAAGGCCAAATAAAAGTGTTTCTGTCATGCTAATGTCATTATCGGATATAAGAGAACAATGGTTTACAGATTTATTTACCCAAGAGAAGAGGAGCCTGAAGTGATTTTCATATAAATATGTAAATGGATTCTATAAAAATTTGGGGATAACTTATTCCATTGTTTCAATAAGGGTTCCCTGAAACCCTGGTCTTTCTTGGAACCTGGTCAGGGATTTCCCAGAACACAGCAGCAGACAGATCTCAAACTGCTGAAAGATGCCTGGAAAAAAAAGCCAAAACATCTCAACCAAAATCTGTGCATTTGCCAGTAGCAAGACGTTATTCCACTCTATGACAAATTGGTCTAGGCCATTCAAGAGTTTGCCTTTCTCTGTATTACCTGAAGTGCATGAATATAATAGATTGAACTTAATGGGCGTATGTCTTAGTATTCAGGTCAATGAAAGCTCCAAAAATCTAAAAACAGAGGTAAAAAATTTGTAGCAAAATACTGATTACCTGGCGCTCAATCACGGAAACTAAACTGACAAACAGAGGGAAAAAAACACAAAAACCAATAAATAAACTGGCCTCAGAGAAACACTGAAAAGGGTAAAGGCCCGCTAAGGGAAAAAATAATCCGTAGAAGACACAAGGATAAAGTAATAGATAGGCCTCAAACAGTTACATGTGCACTCCAGACAGTCCTGCGACCATGCCTGAAGAGAAAGGGGGCCCCTCAGGGGGCCCTCCCGTATCCCCCTCAGGCTGCCACATCAGGCACCGGCAAAGGTGAATAGAAGAACGGTGAGTAAATTTTTTTATTTTTTTTTATATGTACGATCTGGAGGGGGGTTTAAGTGGGAAGGGGGGAATGCTCGGCATAGGCCTTGCTTGGGGCCCGAAGCTATATTGTTATGCCCCTGACTCCAGGAGATATATCCAGCAAAAATACAGCTACATCGCTTTTTTTGCTCACTACCATAGCACTTTCAGCTATCATGGTGGACAAAACAGTTCCCAATTTATGATATTGCTTCATTAGGTAGAATTTTCAAACTCCTTCTGCTATTTTCTTGTTAAAGGCTGGAATGGTACATCCAACAAACACGTTTCCCATTTATATAAAACACTGCACTTCAAGTGCTTACAAGTATATCACATGGTCGTCTGCTGACCAATCACCTGTAACCTACACGTTTCGTCATCACAATTTCATTAGGGACTTGGCCTATAAACTGTGGCGGTATTTCTCTATGAGACATGTAATGGTCTAATGAAACTTATCTGCACTGTATGTCGGAGGTACTAGTATATCTCTGTAGGATTTACCAAAGTATACCTACGACGGATTCCACTGCACAGGCATACAGAGGCATTCATCCCTCATAGGCTTCCGTGTTAGGAAACCGTATACCGTGCAGTACAAGTTTTTTTTAAGGGATGTCTCTGAATAGAATATGGCAGCAGACAACATTACCAGCCTGATGGAGGCCATAAGAATTGGGGTTTATGCATTAGTTTGGCAGCATACGGAAGCTGTTTTTTTTGCAGAGTGAATTCAGCCTTATAGTAAGTTGAAAAAAAGACACAGATCCATCAAGTTTAACCTTTCTTAATCAATTACACATCAATTATTGCTTTATTAGTTATAACCAACATGCAATTCATCAGTAAATAATAACCTTTTTTAAATGCTGACATAGCATCTTCCATCACTACCTCTTGAGGAAGGGCATTTCATAGTTTGACCACTCTAACTGTAAAGAACTCTTTCCTACATTGATGTTTGAAATGTCTTCCTTTCACACACAATGAATGTCCCCTGGCCCTTTGTAGAGCCCTGGAAAGAACAGATTATGTGCTAGTTCTCTGTATTGATCACACATATACTTACACATGTTAATAAGATCACCTCTAAGACATCTTTTTTCCAAGCTGAACAAGCCCAATTTCTCTAGCCTTCCATGTAAGCGACACCTCCCATCCAATTTAATAATCTAGTCGTCCGCCTTTGAACCCTCTCCAGTTCTCCTATATCCTATTTATAATGTGGAGCCCAAAACGGAATTCCATATGCAAGATGTGGCATAACAAGGGAAGTATTGGGGTATGTTCACACG
Source organism: Rhinoderma darwinii (assembly GCF_050947455.1). NCBI lineage: Eukaryota > Metazoa > Chordata > Amphibia > Anura > Rhinodermatidae > Rhinoderma > Rhinoderma darwinii. The sequence continues at coordinate 47,557,503 of NC_134696.1, read as the reverse complement.
CAGTGACCAAAAATGTCTGAAAATACGGAGCTGTTTTCAGTTGAAAACCGTTCCTGATTTTCAGACGTTTTTGTAGCAACTCGCGTTTTTCGCTGTGTATTTTACGGCCGTTATTAGAGCTGTTTTTCAATGGAGTCAATGAAAAACGGCTCCAAAAACGTCCCGAGAAGTGACATGCACTTCTTTTTCGCGGGCGTCTTTTTACACGCCATATTTTGACAGGGACACGTAAAATTACACCTCGTGGGAACAGAGCACCGTAAAACCCATTGCAAGCATAAAACGCCCAAATTACGTCTGAAAACACTGCATGTGAACATACCCTTACAGTTGAATAAAGGGGGGTAATATTACATTTGAATCATGGGCTTTTATCCCTCTTTATCTCTCTTTTTATACACCTAAAATCCCATTTGCTTTTGCAGCTGCATCTTGATATTGAGTACTGCTGCTCAGCTTATTTATAACCAGAATACACAGGTCCTTATCTTGTTCCGTTATCCCCAGTTTTATTCCATTTAATGTATATGCATTAATACTATTATTGCGTCCCAGGTGCATTACTTTACATTTATCAACTTTAAATTTCATCTACCATGCTTTTGCCCATGCTGCCAGCTTTTCTAACTCTTTCTGTAATATTTTATGGTCAAGCTGAGTTTTATGTACCCTATAAAGCTTTTTATTGTCAGCAAAAACGGACATACCTTCTTGTCCCTTCATAGCATTTTTATTGCAGAGAATATAATCTTTAATCTGATGTACAAATTAGCCCGCAAGTGCCATGAGTACGGTCCCAATTCTGGCCAGTGCACCCATGTCTTCTCCCTTAACCATGCCCAACCCTCCCCCCTTGGTGTTGATTGACGGCTTCAATGTTGTGCTACTTGCTGCACACGATGGCCTTGCAGAATGTCAATCAACACCAAGGAGGAGTTGGGCAGGGTTACAAAGTAAGATCCGGTGCACTTGCCGGGATTGGGACCGCACGCATGTCACTTGCGGGCTAAATTGCATTCCGGATTATAGTTCATTTTACTCGGAAATGATAAAGCTATTCAGAGACACGAAGGTATATGTCCACATGTTTTTAAATGCACTACCAGGCGCCAGAAAACGTTTGGTAGTCTTATTACTGATGACAGATTCCCTTGAAATGGAATTGGATCTAACACAGATCTTTGTGGTACCGCACTACTGACTTTAGCCAATTTTGACTATGTACCATTTATAACTACCCTTTGTTTTCTGTCTCTTAATCAATTCTTTACCCATGTACATATATTGTCCCCTCATCTAATGTAATGTAATGTTTGAACTGTAGTGTGTGCTCTGAGCCAATCAGATGTCTCTCCTCCTAAGGATTGGTTCACATGTCACGGTCAAAATGCGCTTTTGCAGTAGTGGGGAAAAAATACTGTTTTGACCGCGATGTATATACCCAGCCGTCACTAAAGCATGAGATAGAGAGACTGCAGCACCGTCGTCTTTTTTCATCTTTTCAATGTCTAGTATTTACTTTTTATCTTTTACTACGCTGGTAGATGAGGTAGGGGTCACTTTCACCGATATTACAAAGTTTTATATATTCACATGTACGACTCCTTTATGCAAAAGGAGGTACACTTTAGGTATGTTCACACGGCAGAGTCCATAACGGCCGAAATTACGGGGCTGTTTTCAGGAGAAAACAGCCCCGTCATTTCAGCCGTAACGGCATGTGCAGGCGCAATGAATAACGGCTCCAATTACGCCCCAAGAAGTGACAGGTCACTTCTTTGACGCGGGCGTCTATTTACGCGCCGTCTTTTGACAGCGGCGCGTAAATATACGCCTCGTGTGAATAGACAAACGTCAGCCCATTGCTTTCAATGGGCAGATGTTTGCCAACGCATTCAAGCCGAAATTTCGGACATAATTCGGTGGTTAATACGCCCGATTTACGTCCGTAATTAGTTTGTGTGAACATACCCTTTGAATGAAAGCTCTCCTAAAATGCCTGTACTCCTGTGTAGATAGATATCCCATGTATTCTATACAGGTTCGCTATTTCCCTGTAAAAGTCATTAGGTTTCTTTACACAGTAGTAAGCTCTTCACTTACTGCATACACTGAGGGTATGTTCACACAGCTTATTTTCAGCCGTTTTTCGGGCCGTAAACGGCCGAAAAATCGGAATCTGTTCCGACGGGGCGTTTTTTTATGCAGCCGTTTTGAAAAACGGACGCGTAAAAAAACGCCCACGAAAAAGAGGTGCATGTCACTTCTTCAGCCGTTTTTGGAGCCGTTTTTCATAGACTCTATAGGAAAACGGCTCCAAAAACGGCCGTAAAAAATGCAGCGAAAAGCGCGAGTTGCTAAAATGACGACTGAAAATCAGGAGCTGTTTTCCCTTGAAAACAGCTCCATATTTTTAGACGTTTTTTGCTAAGTGTGTGTGAACATACCCTTAGGCACAGAAAATCCTGCCTCAAAATTCTGTTTGGAATTGAGGTAAATTTTGATCTGCCTGCACGCCCTTTGCTGCGTTTTTGAGGCGTTTTTCGCTCCCGCCCATTGAGCGCCACGGGCACAAATGCAGCGAAATACGCTTTCTCTGCCTCCCATTGATGTCAATAGGAGCTCAGAGACATAAACACACGAAGATAGGGCATGTCGCTTCTTTATCCCACAAGACAGTTTTTCCGCTCGCGGGAAAAAAACGTCTTCCATTCAAATCAATGGGAAGCATTTTCGGACGTTTTTTGGCGCGTTTTCCGATTCAGTTTATGCGTCAAAAAACATGTAAAAAAACCTCAGTGTGAACTGACCCTTACTGTTAGTCTTCCTAGCCAACTAAGTTAACTAACATTCATACTTAGTGTCTTGTATTTACCCCCTCTTGGTGTTTTTCCTTTTTTGTTGCATTGCAACCAGGTATTAAAATGTATTTTAAAATTTGATTTTATGTAATGAACCTGACAAAATCCCAGTGTTATAGTGGAATGAAAAAAAGTACCTTGTTTTTAAAAAAATAACTAATTAGTATAATAAGACCCCCCGTGTGTAATCAAAGTGTCACATCACTGGTCACATAATGTCAGTATAAATACACCTGTCCTGGAAGACCCCGGAGTCTATAACACCAATAAGCAAGAAACATAAAGACCAAGGAGCCCTCCAAATAGGTCAGAGACAAAGTTGTGCTGAAGTATAGATCGGAGTTGGGTAATAAAAAGATATCCCAAGCTTTGAACATCCTACGGAGCACCAATATATCCATTATCACAAAATGGATAAAATATAGCACATTTACAAGCCTGACTAGGGAAGAGATCCCTCTTCCCAGACCGGCCAAGGGGAGCATTGATCAGAGATTCAACAAAGACAACAATGATAAAACTGAAGGAGCACCAAACATCCGCAGCAGAGATGGAAGTATCTGTCCATAGGACCGCCATAAGCCGAACAATACAGAGTGGGACTTTATGGAAGAAGTAAAAAGCCATTTCTTAAAGAAAATCATTAAAAAAACGGCTTTTGAAATTGCTAAACAGCATGTGGCAAACTCTCCAAACACGAGGAAGAAGGTTTTCTGGTCAGATGAGACTAAAATTTTAATGGGCAAAAATTCCAGTGTCTAGGTGTGTTAAGCTAATAGAGATATTCCCCAGCAGATTTCCATCTGTAGATGCAGTAAAATGTGGCACCACAGAGTATTGACTTTGAGGGGGCAAATACATATGCACATTCAAATTCTCTGTTTGTGTTACGTAAAAAATATTTTCCACCTTCAAACTGGTAGACATTTCGTGTATATCAGATGGTACAAACCCCCCCCCCCCAAAAATCAATTTTAATTCCAAGCTGTAATAGAAAAAAAAAACTAAAAAAGCCAAAGATGGTGAACAATTTCCCAAGACACTAGTATAACTTAGACGTATTAACCAGTCATTTCTGGTGACGATACTACAGAGTTCTTTTGAAAGACTTGTGTATTAAAACTTCCGTAAAGACTCGTGTGTTTACGTAGTCAAATATCTCTAAGTGATAGCTAGTTTCTAGCTCATTTACCGTAAAGGATTTTCTATTTGTCAATGTCAAAAAGTTTTAACTATTCACCAAATTCATTGCCCTCTTCATTCAGGTGGTCCCCTGGGTATTGCCGTTGGCTCGTTAACCTAGGATGACGAATCACATTGAAGTTCCCATTTCTGATGGACATCATATGAGTCTGGAGGAATTTCCCAAACCATGTTGGACAAAACACTGTAGCTGGCTGAGACGGCATCTTCTCTTAATTTTAACAATAGCTGGTAAGTGCATATTGCTAGGCGCATTTATATGAAATGAAAAAAGGAATATGGCTGCTTTCTTACACTTTTGTCCATGGGCTGTTTGTGGTACTGCAGCTTAATCCCTATTCAAGTGAATGAGACTTAGTTGCAATACCAGATACTAGAAAGAAAAATACTGACTTATATTTGTAGTCTGAAGTTTTCTGCTCATAAAGGCTGCATCTCATTGTATTTTAGATCTGAGAAAAATGTATCCCATTATTCTCTTCTAGTTTCAATGTATGATATGCATGTTAGGTTTGTTATGCAATGTGTATTTTCTCATCATTTCATTACATTTATGTTCTCATAATAATCATTGTATAGTTTCGAATTTATTAGAAGAGATTCAATTAGTTGTACAGAATTAATAATGATCAACTATCCACAAGTTAGATGATAATCGTTTGATCACTGGAGGCCCCCACTTCTCCACTTTTTAACAGTGGGTATGTGTCGAGGCCTACCCCTGCAGTCCTCTATCTACTCAGCCGCCTTTAAGCTTCACCGCACGCTAAAGTGATATGGCTTCCTACCTCGAGTCCTTCCACTTTCTTCAGACCGGTGTATGAGGCAGTTGCTGAATTATTTTATTGGGCCTTGATTACTATGTGGCCCTTCATCTGAAAATCGACATGTTGTTCCTGCCACCTGGCTCTTTTGCTGGATCTATGAAAGTCCCTGCTAGCAGTGGCGGTGGGTCCACTTCTCATCTTTGCTCTGAGTCCTGGAGAGGGTTTTTTGGCTGCCATCTTATCACTACCCTATGCTATGGAGGACTCACACTTCAAGATCCATCTGATCGGGATATTGACAAGCCTTTTTTTTGCTCCAAGGTGTTTTGCTTTTTGCCAGGCTGCTGGACCAGTCCAGACTTAGCCAGCAACTCATCAACTGTGTGGTCCCCTTCGTTATGGATAGTGGCTAGACCAGCTATCCGATCATGATTTTTTTCACCATTACTTCACTCTATATTAATGGTCATGTACTGTTATGTGCTGATTGATGGATATGTTATTTGGGCTAACTGCTGAATTTATATTTTGTATCTAATGACTCCGTACGCTACCTGGGCACTCATCTTACTCTGCCCCCACCACTTGTCAGTGTTAGGGAGACATTTACAAAGGTATAATGTATTCTTATTTGGTGCCAATATAGTCTCCTTATGATTGCTTTCTTATGTACTGTTGTGGCTGTGTAAAGATAGGTATTGACTCATGCCCTTTTATTTGGAAACTACTGTTATTTATGGTCTTTTCCATCCGGTCTTCATGTTTTGTTTTCTTTATAGTGATACTTGCCTTTGCTGCTCTCCCCATCATCTTGTACCCTGCTAAACCAAATTCTTACTGTTTTCTGCTTATACTTTATATAAAGATGTGCTGTTATTTTGCCTTTTTTCCGACAAATGCAAGGACTATTCTCTCGGCTTACTTATGTATGTTTTGACTTGCTTGTCTTGATCTATTACAACTTTTTGCTATTGTTATCGGAATGTACATCTGAAAATATAATAAAAATAGAAAAAAAAAGATTGTGCATTTTTGCAACCAATGTTACTGCTTTTATACATCTATAATAAAAGCATGAAGCAACTTTGCAAATGGTCTTGATTCAAAATATCCTATTTTTTTGTCTCTACAGGTCCTTTGTAGACCTATGTGTGTCGTCAGGTCCTAAAGTCATGTGCTACTTCTCTATCTTTTCCTTCTTCAGCCTCATGCACACGACCGTAGCCATGTGCACGGCCGTGATTTTCGGGTCGGCCGGCCGTGGAGTGTCACCCGCGAGCCGCCCGCAACTCACGGGCCGTGCACATGGCCGCGTCCATTATTTTCTATGAGCCGGGACCGCAGAACACGGTCGTAATAAGACCTGCCCGTTCTTTCTGCAGTCCAGGCTCTTGGGCCATGCACGGACCGTGGAAACCACGGTCGTGTGCATGGGCCCATAGAAATGAATGGGGCCGCAATTCTCCCATGGATTTTCGGGGGAATTTTGGCCACGAAAGCACGTTCGTGTGCATGGGGCCTTCTATCTATCCTACTAAAGTGTTTTATAAGATAAATAAGGCCGATATCACAAGATGTAAAATCTGAGGGGTCCCAAAGGCCCTTCTGCCACATCAGAAGACACCAGTATTATAAATGGCACATGTTAGGTGGGGGCTCTGTTACAGATTTTGCATTGAGACCCAGGCGCTTTAAGTTACACCTTTGCCTGCTAATCACATTTCTTGTCAACCAATATTTGAGCATTCATTCTTCCATTAGGATTGCATTTTAATCTTTGAATCACAAACCATTACATCACTGTGCTTGGCACTGTTGACATCCCCAACACACACGACAATTGATTATGTGGTCTTTATGTGCCACCAGGTAATGTATGTGTATACATCCCACTAGACTACCAGGGAAATTAAAAGGAAGAGTTATACATTTTCTGTTGGAGCCATAAGGACATCAGAAGCCGCTGATATCCTCTGCTGCATCAGTCAGGGTAAATTGTGGTTGATGAGAAGTTTTCTTCCAGCGTGGTCTCGCGAGATCATATAGGGAAAAACTTGTAATAGGCTGCCTTGTGCTGATTGGACAGCATCAGAGGCAATGTAGATGCTTCACCTGGGGAAATTCACTGTAGTTCACACCCCGTTGGCTAACTACAGTGAGTTTACATATCAAGCAGCAAAAGAACGGGAGACAATATCTCAGGAACGGGTGGGTGCAGGAAGAAAAGAAAAATGGCAATGGAAACACAGATTGAGCGGGCTAAAGACAACATATGTAAATTCAATTTTAGAACCTAGTGACAGGTCCTCTTTAAAATTGGTTGGTCTGGCTGTACTGTATGACCTATTTATTACGTATACTTGAGTGGTGGGTCAGGTTATATGCAGGATACAGTATTTGATGGCTCTAAAATGTCTTCCTCTTTATCTGGATCTTTTTCCCACTTTTCTTTAGCACTTGCCAATTGGAAATACACAGTAAACAAAGAGAGGAAAGAGTTGTTTGTTAAGGGGTTTCAACGCCATAAGGAATGAGGGCAAATCAGCAGGATATTCCATCACTTTCTGATTAGTGATCTCCTACTGATCGTCAGAATGTGTTTTCTTTACAGATTTTCCCTGTATGGCAGCGCTCCAATCAAGCCACTGTGCAGGGAACTGGAACACAATCGCATCCACTTGAATAGACTTGTGTTGCAGATAAAAAGCTGAAGGGACTTGTTCTATTTATTCTTGGGTTTGGTGAGGGTCCCTGAGGTCAAACCCCCATCCTAGAGATATTCCATAACCTTACAAGTTGGGAACACCCCTTTTAGCACTTAGCCGTTTTGTTAATTGTAGCCCACCTTAATCACACATACAAATGCCCCTACGTCATGCTAACATTAGGGCTGTGTAGATGTTCTTTCACTGTCTTCCAGCTTGTGGAAAGATGATGATGGACAACTCACTGCTTGGAAACGTATTAGTGACCAAATTATTTTCTTAACATCTCTTAAAGGCATTCTTATGTTCTTGTCAATGGCTGAAGCACAATCCATTTTTTTCCTATTACTTCTTAGCTCAGGTCAACCCATAAATGCAAAACATGTATTTCAATTTCCAATATTTTTTCTTTTACAGGAAAGGGTTAAATGGCTTTTACTTATCGCATATCTTATGGGAGATTGGCATCAATGTAGCTGGGTACAGACTGGTAGAAATGGTGGCACATATATAAAGTTCAAATCATAAAAGGAATAAATGACTTTTTACATTTGACACAGTACAAACAAAATAATTACTGCTCCTCAGGATATTAACTAAACTTAGAAATGTGTTATACATATATAAAATTCAAGTCAGGACATGCCCGTATTTATTTTGGCATCAAAAAAGGAATAAATGGCCATTCACATTTGACACAATTGAAACAAAATAAATCCTGCTCTTCAGCACACTAACTAAATATAGAAATGCCCTTACACCATATCCTTTCTAAAGTCGCAGGACACAAACAGGATTTCAGTATGATTTCAGTGGTAAACGGTCTGTACTCACCGGATTTTGCAGACATAGCAGTAGGAATTTGCCCCACATAGACACTAAGCTGAGATTGACATCGGTAGCCTAGCCCCCAAACTTGAGATGGGGAGTAGTAGCCTAGACTCAATACCTGACAAGGATATTAGTAACCTATCTGCCCCACCTGAGTTAAATATCAAAAGCCTAACTCCAACCAGTAGTCTAGACTAAATACCTGCGATGAACAGCAGCGGCCTGGTCCCAATACCTTAGATAAATAGTAGTAGCCTTGCCTCAACAATTTATAAGTTGGACAGCAGTAGTTTAGCTACAACACCTTAGATGGGCACCAGTAACCTCGCCAAAATACTTGGGATGGACATATATATATATATATATATATATATATATATATATATACACAAGGAGAAAGCAGCAGCACTCACAGGGAAATCAATGAACGGGTGCCCAGCAAAAACGTCCTGATACTCGGACGAAATGTCAGATATAGCAAAAGAAGATATGCGGCAATCCAATTAAGAAAATGGTGGTTTATTCAATTCCAATACAAAAGCTTTTGTATTGGAATTGAATAAACCACCATTTTCTTCATTGGAGTGCCGCATATCTTCTTTTGCTATATATATATATATATATATATATATATATATATATATATATATATATATATATAGATAGATAAACAAATAAGTCTAGCAGCACCGGTGTATGGTGGGTGCAAATCCTCAGGAACAGACCACGCTCCAAACTTGATCGTATTCAAAAAAATAGGCAGCACTCCGCAGTAAATGTGAATAAAAGGGTACTTTTATTGCCCCCTGTGCAATGTTTCAGCTCTGTCCTCTAGAGCCTTTCTCAAGCATATATATATATACTACTCAATATATATATATACTACCGTTCAAAAGTTTGGGGTCACCCAGACAATTTTGTGTTTTCCATGAAAACTCACACTTATATTTATCAAATGAGTTGCAAAATGACTAGAAAATATAGTCAAGACATTGACAAGGTTAGAAATAATGATTCTTATTTGAAATAATAATTTTCTCCTTCAAACTTTGCTTTCGTCAAAGAATGCTCTATTTGCAGCAATTACAGCATTGCAGACCTTTGGCATTCTAGCTGTTAATTTGCTGAGGTAATCGGGAGAAATTTCACCCCATGCTTCCAGAAGGCCCTCCCACAAGTTGGATTGGCTTGATGGGCACTTCTTGCGTACCATACGGTCAAGCTGCTCCCACAACAGCTCTATGGGGTTGAGATCTGGTGACTGCGCTGGCCACTCCATTACAGATAGAATACCAGCTGCCTGCTTCTTCTCTAAATAGTTCCTGCATAATTTGGAGGTGTGATTTGGGTCATTGTCCTGTTGTAGGATGAAATTGGCTCCAATCAAGCACTGTTCACAGGGTATGTCATGGCGTTGCAAAATGGAGTGATAGCCTTCCTTATTCAAAATCCCTTTTACCTTGTACAAATCTCCCACTTTACCAGCACCAAAGCAACCCCAGACCATCACATTACCTCCACCATGCTTGACAGATGGCGTCAGGCACTCTTCCAGCATCTTTTCAGTTGTTCTGCGTCTCACAAATGTTCTTCTGTGTGATCCAAACACCTCAAACTTCGATTCGTCTGTCCATAACACTTTTTTCCAATCTTCCTCTGTCCAATGTTTGTGTGCTTTTGCCCATATTAATCTTTTCCTTTTATTAGCCAGTCTCAGATATGGCTTTTTCTTTGCCACTCTGCCCTGAAGGCCAGCATCTCGGAGTCGCCTCTTCACTGTAGACGTTGACACTGACGTTTTGCGGGTACTATTTAATGAAGTTGCCAGTTGAGGTCCTGTGAGGCGTCTATTTCTCAAACTAGAGACTCTAATGTACTTGTCTTGTTGCTCAGTTGTGCAGCGGGGCCTCCCACTTCTCTTTCTACTCTGGTTAGAGCCTGTGTGTGCTGTCCTCTGAAGGGAGTAGTACACACCGTTGTAGGAAATCTTCAGTTTCTTGGCAATTTCACGCAATTTCTTCATTTCTAAGAACAAGAATAGACTGTCGAGTTTCACATGAAAGCTTTCTTTTTCTAGCCATTTTGAGAGTTTAATCGAACCCACAAATGTAATGCTCCAGATTCTCAACTAGCTCAAAGGAAGGTCAGTTTTATAGCTCCTCTAAACAGCAAAACTGTTTACAGCGGTGCTAACATAATTGCACAAGGGTTTTCAAGTGTTTTCTAATCATCCATTAGCCTTCTAACACAGTTAGCAAACACAATGTACCATTAGAACACTGGAGTGATGGTTGCTGGAAATTGGCCTCTATACACCTATGTAGACATTGCATTAAAAACCAGACATTTGCAGCTAGAATAGTCATTTAGCACATTAACAATGTATAGAGTATATTTTTGATTAATTTAATGCTATCTTCATTGAAAAAAAACTGTGCTTTTCTTTCAAAAATAAGGAAATTTCTAAGTGACCCTAAACTTTTGAACGGTAGTGTATGTGTGTATATATATATATATATATATATATATATATATATATATATGCACACACCATTCAGACATAACATTAAAACCACTGCCAGGTGAAGTGAATAACATTATTTATCTCATTACAATTGCACCTGTCAAGGGGTGGGATATATGAGGCAGCAAGTGAACCTTCAGTCCTTGAAGTTGATGTGTTATAACACACTCAAAATGGGCTAAAGTTTGCAGTGCAGTGCCACAAGGGTATATTTTAGCCCCAATTCTTTTTAATCTCTTTATTATTGACCTTGTGGATGAGATCGTTAGTAAGTTTTTTGCTGACGATTTTCACAAGGCCTGTAGAAGTAGTGACTCTCTTTCCAGGTGGAATATTGAGAACTTCAGCTGGAGCCTCCAGTAAAATACAAATGGGGTCAATTATGTATTGTGGTTCAATATCTTGATCTTCTAAAGCAAAGAAGCGAGATAAGACATGAGACTTGACATTCTTGTCTACTGGCCTATAATGGAAGACAAAATTAAAATGAGAAATAAACAAAGCTCAATGAGCCTGATGAGGATTCCAACGATGTGCCGTTTGCAGGTACATCACATTTTTATGGTCGGTGTGGATAGTGACAGGATGGCGAGCTACTTCTAACAAATGCTTCCATTCTTTGAGGGCCAACTTGATGACCAGGAGTTCATGGTCTCCGAGATTTTTTTTTCTGCTGGAAAGTAGGCCTTGGAGAAAAACCTACAGGAATGGATTTGACCTTTTTCTCCTTTCTGAGAGAGAGCAGCACCTTCTCCTACTGATGAAGCATCCACTTACAGAATGAACGGTTTGTTTGTAGCCGGTCTGTGGAGAACTGAGGCAGAAGAGAAGGTTTGTCTAAGGCTGAGCAAATCTTAGTCAGCCTCAGTAATGCAGTCCTTAAAGAGGCTCTGTCACCAGATTTTGCAACCCCTATCTGCTATTGCAGCAGATAGGCGCTGCAATGTAGATTACAGTAACGTTTTTATTTTTAAAAAACGAGCATTTTTGGCCAAGTTATGACCATTTTTGTATTTATGCAAATGATGCTTGCAAAAGTCCAAGTGGGTGTGTTTAAAAGTAAAAGTCCAAGTGGGCGTGTATTATGTGCGTACATCGGGGCGTTTTTAATACTTTTACTAGCTGGGCGCTCTGATGAGAAGTATCATCCACTTCTCTTCAGAACGCCCAGCTTCTGGCAGTGCAGACACAGCCGTGTTCTCGAGAGATCACGCTGTGACGTCACTCACAGGTCCTGCATCGTGTCAGACGAGCGAGGACACCGGCACCAGAGGCTACAGTTGATTCTGCAGCAGCATCAGCGTTTGCAGGTAAGTAGCTACATCGACTTACCTGCTAACGCCGATGCTGCTGCAGAATCAACTGAAGCCTCTGGTGCCGGTGTCCTCGCTCGTCTGACACGATGCAGGACCTGTGAGTGACGTCACAGCGTGATCTCTCGAGAACACGGCTGTGTCTGCACTGCCAGCTGCTGCAATAGCAGATAGGGGCTGCAAAATCTGGTGACAGAGCCTCTTTAACATTAACACCCTTTTTGGTAAGAGCAGAGATAGGAGCCACAAGACAAAAAAAAGGGGAATAAATTGCCGTTATTAAATGGCAAATCCTACAAATCGCTGTATAGCTTTGAGTTCTTGGGGACTAGGCCACTTTAGTACTGCGGATAATGTAGCTGGATCCATTAAAAGTCCTTGATCAGAACGATATTACCTAGGAAAGTAAAACTGGGTCTTTAAAAGAGACCCTTCACCAGCTTGGCACTTGTTTTCGATGAGTGCTGATGTTTGGGAGGAAAACAAGAATATCACCCAAATGCACAACTGTAAAGGAGATCTCGGGAAGATGTCATTAGCAAATTATTGGAAAACTGCTGAAGCATTACTGAGACTGAAAGGCATATCCAAAAACTCCAGTGTCCATCTCCAGTATTAAATGCAGATTTCCACTCATTACCTTCTTGGATTCTAATTAAATTGTAAGCGCCATGTAAATCCATCTTGGTGAAAATCTTCACTCAAAAAGCTTGGTAATTAATGGCAGAGAATATTTGTGTTTTATCATGATTTTATTGAGCCCTAGATTGAGGGCTGTAAAGTACCTTCTTTTTTTTTTCAATGAAGAGGAAACCAGTTCCAACAGGAGAGGAGGATTTGCGAATAAACCTCCTCTCCAGGTTTTATTTGATATATTGTGACATAGCTTCAGTCTCTGGAATGAACAATGAATATATCGTACCCTGAGGAAAAGTGGAATTGGATATCAATTAAAATGCACAAACATAAGGTCTGTGAGGTGGAAGAGTCTTCCCTTTTACAGAATATATCAGAATTACTAGTATAAGGTTTTGACAAAACATCCAGAATTGTTCCACAGGCCGAAGCCTAGGGGATGGATGACAGACAAACACTGTTGATGGCAAGTTTCACCCTAACAGGTTATTTGACCAGAGGTCCGATAAATAACTGGAGAAAGTTTCCGCAAACCAAGGAAGGTCCAGGAGAGGAGGACTGAGAGAATTTCCCAGAACTTGGATAGAAATTTGTCCATGATAAAGTGCTCCCACTATGGAGATTGGCTTGCTAACCAGGTGGATGATTTATTTAGATAATTCTCTGTACACAGAAACTAGGGAAAGAGGCCTGTCTAACGAGTACAGGAATCCGATAACAAGTGACTAGAGACTGACAGAGAAAATTTCCTTGCAGAGCTAGAATACAGAAATGCTTGAACTGTAAGGCACGCTCCAGAGGTGGACAAATTAACTAGTACAATCATTTTGTGAGAGGTACAATCTCTGCCTAGGGTAGCTTCTCCTACTTGTCCTAGGCATTGGAGTTTCCCAGGCTTACCGGACAATCATTTAGAAAGTGACTTTTACGCCCCAAATGCGGACACAGATTATTGGTGTGCCTTCTTTGGCGCTCTTAAGTCTTTCCACCTGCAGAGGTTCATCAGGACAAGCAGGAGGAGAGGTAAGTAGAAGTTTCTGAAAGGTATTTGTGTCAGCTGGGGTACACAACAGACATGGTTCGTTTCACGTTGCTTTTCACAAAACCAAATGTCAATTCGATTGGCTAAGAAGATTATATCATCCAAATAAAGCGGGTAAATCCTTGATGCAGCCAGCTAGACCTTTCCAAAATGTAGCAACAAGAGCTCATTGTTCCATTGTAACAGGGTAGCCAGGGTGCGATATGAACGCTTGTATATCATACATAATTGGATCGTTACGTTCCCATAATGGCGATACCCAGGCCAGTAATTCTCCAGACAGCAGAGACAAGATGTAGGATACCTTGAACCGATCCAATGTAAACTAATGCTCCAACACTTCTAAATGGATCACGCTCTGATTAAAAATTCCTCTTCAGGATTTGGAGTCATCATTATAGCGAGAGGGAGTTGGTAGATGCAATCCAGGACTGTAGGCAGCAGCTCGAGGTAATAGCATTTGCACCACAGGTGGGGCAGCAGATACAGAATGAGAAGATAAGCCACTCACTGAAGACATGTCTCACTATGTATGCAGCTGGAGAAATCTCCCAGGCATTATAAAGCCCACACATACTGAAGAAGCCAGCATGCCAATCAGGGCCGAGGTGACAGGTAGGCAGAGGTAGACACTACCTCTGCTTAAACTGAAGGGCGCAATTTGTGTCAGACAGGCCCACTGGAGTATCCTACAGTGGGACTAGGCACCTAGCTGTATCTGTAAAGTTGCGAAGCAGAGTGCCATGGGTTTCTTGCCCTGCCGCTAATGCTTGTATGCCATAAGCTGTTTAAGGACTGTGACCTACCAGGGGTTCAGGAAGACGTCCACCTCCCGGCGCAGGTGATGCGATGATGTCACTGTGGCAGTGACACAATGACGTCACCGCGCAGAAGCAGGCAGAGCGCATAGCGTTCTGGACTGGATGAAGAAGAAAAGGGAAAGTGAACGACTCCTATTTGAGTAGACTTCACCTGTGAGACTGAATTTCACTGTACTTGATTAACTTATATGGTTTGCAGAGTGCCTGTGTAGAACTAATATCTACCTTTGTATGGTCGGTATATTGTGGTAATATTGGTCCTTGTTTTACTAGACACGTTTTACTACACAATTAAGAGTGGTCGCATTACTCCTATATAGCTGAAGGGTGGACCCAATAATTATTTCCTCTGGTGGGCCCAAGGTACTCCAGTCTGACACTGGGTGCAATTTTAAAGAAAAAAAATACTTTTATTTTATTTTAACTGGTTGCCGACACAGGACGAGAATGCTCGTCCTGAGCGGCGAGTACTTGGCGCATTAGGACGAGCATTCTCGTCCTGTATGACAGCCGTCTCTGCGCGCGATCGAGACCGGGGCAATGGTTGTAATACACAGCCACGGCCCCGCTCTGACAGCGGAGGGGAGAGAAACATCTTCTCTCCGCCGTTAACCCTTTGAACGCCGCTATGAAAGCTGATTGCGGCGTTCAAGGAGAGGGGACTGCACTTTTATCGCGTCACAGAAGATAACTGTGACGCGATCAAAGCCCATAACTTGTATGGCCAGACAGCCCAGGGTCCATTGAAGGACCCCAGGGCTGTCTGAACATATTTCCTGTTAGGGCATACTGAGGTATGCCCTAACAACTGCCTGTGTGCAATCAGTACACAGGCTAATGTACTGGCATATAGATCTATGCCAGTACATTACAGTTACAAAATAAAAATAAAAATTATAAATCCCTTTATGAGATTAAAAAAAAAAAAGTTAAATGAATGTAAAAAAAAATTAATCATAAATAAATAAATAAAAAGTGAAAAAAATACACAGAAACACACATTTTTTATAATAAATAAACTTTTTCAAATATAAGTCCCAAAACATGAAATAATATAGACATATTTGGTATCGCCATGACCGTAATAATCTAAACAACAAATGTATAACATTATTTATGATCGGTGTATGGTGTAAAAAAAAATAAATATTAAAACTGCTGCGGAACTGCTTTTTTTTCTGCATTTTCGCCAAAATAAAAATTTATAGAAATTAAACGATAATGTATTTGTACCAAAAAGTGGTACCTACATAAAGTACAACTCGTCCCGCAAAAAACAAAGTCTCATACAACTACGTCGTACAAAAAATAAGAGTTATGAGCGTCGGGATGCAAAGAGGGAAATCTAAAAAAATTGCTCTGTCCTCAAGGCCAAAATTGGCCGTGTCCTTAAGGGGTTCATTTTATATTTATATATATATACTGATGATGATGATTGCTGCTTGCGTCATTCATGTCACATCAGGAGCGTTGCACTGCTGACGGGCGCCGCTTAACCCATTACCATCAGCGGAGCGCTCCTGCAGTGACAAGACACTGACAAAGAAAAAAGCAGTGGAATTTTCCAGTACTGTATCACTGCGGCTCTAATCGCCGCCGGGGTACTCGCCAAGGTGTCAGAATCCTCACATCCACTATCCCACTGTCTGATTCCGGACCGTGGGCGCTGCATCACAGAAGAAGGAAACCAGGATCTGGGCCCGGGGGAACCGAAGAGAAGAGTCACTCAGTGCTACTGACAATTGGACAATGAGCGCCTTCCCCACCAGACTGAAAACGCTCGTTGGTGGTCACAGTGTCATATGTCACTGAACTGTCCAATCCTTTGATTCTGAAAAAAGCGCCCATTGTCAAGAAGGGAAGCCCTCTCTTGATCTGACTGGCTGCAGATGTAAGTATGCGAACAAGTCAGAAAACCAGAACGTCAAAAAACAATACTGTGCAGTTCTATTGATCAGGTGCCAAGTGCATTGGCCCCACACACTACAGATTGTAATTGTAAATATAAGGCCAAATTCAGACCACCAGAGTATACGTCCATGTGTTGGCCATTAAAACAATTCCCGTCACACGGATGCTTGTATTTCAATGGGCTGTTCACGTTGTTTCAACGGACTGTGTGAAAAGTCAGTTGAAAAATAGAACATGTCCTATTTTCTTCTGTTTTCACGGATCCCTCGATAGACTCAAGTCAATGAGGGATCCGTGAAAACGGCAGTTTTTCACGTCCGAGTTTGCACTCGTTTGTGTGAATCTGGCCTAAGAGATTAGGGAAAGGAGGTGGGGGTGAGGTAGTGCTGCTCTCAGGCTGACAGGGGATCTAAGACTAGTCAGTGTCACTGACACTGCCAGTGCCTGGTGGGGAGGGGAGAGGGGGTCAGAGTTGAGGGGCGCATTTGCCTTATCTGCCTAGAGCACCAAAATACCTTGTCCTGGCCCTGACACCAATAATCGCTCCAAAAGGAAGCTGAATATTGATTGACAACTGAATTCGTTTCCTAATTTCTATAGTGAAAGATATCTTTTCACATTATTGCTTTGCTGCATCTTACCGTAGTAGTATTTTATGAATTTGCCATTTACAACAAATTGTTCTACTGATCTATACAAAACAAATCACCATCTACATTAATGTCCACACTTATTACATACTGTACAGTCAAACAAGTCAGGATGAAAAGATTGATGTGGATGGGGATTTAGATCCTCAAAAGGTCTCTTTGACAAGGCTGATTGTGTACAGTACAGGAACCTTTTTATATATTTCTTCTTAAAGTTTTCCTTTAAAAGTGTTAAATATTTCTGGTCTTTATGTAAACGGTTCAAATTTAATGTATCTTCCATTTCCGCCATATGAATACAATATTTCCTTCTCTTCCTCCATAGGTGTGATATTTGGTTCTCTATTTGGCTGTCTCCTACGATTGCTTCCTCCTCTAGATGGAAATATTCTTATCCTTATCTCCTTTCCAGGGGATATTCTCATGCGGATGTTGAAAATGTTAATTTTACCACTAATTATCTCCAGCTTGATTTCTGGTAAGAGATTTTATGGAGGCAAAATGCAATTTTTTTCAAGAAAAGTTCCTTAACAGTATTATCTTTTTATATGCAGAACAAAATAATTTGATATGTTGGAAAACTGTTGGTACGTATATATCTGCATTTTAAAGGCTATGGACACCTTTGAACCAATTATTTTTTTTTTTATTGCATTGCATGTACTTTTTAAGAAATGTTCTACCCTTTCACTTCTGTAGCACGGCCATATACATATATACACTACACTGCAAGCTGCTCCATGCCGTTCTGTTCTCATTCCGACAGACAGCTTTCTGATAGCGAAGTCTGCAGCCCCTCTTTGACCTCTCTTGAAGGCTAATCTAAACTCAAGTCTAAAAAAAAAAGCCAAATAAAATAAATGTGAATTAAATGGTATTTGAGCTTAGATTAGCCTTTAGAAGTCACAGTGCTGTCTGTCGGAATGAGTACAGAACGGCATTGAGCAGCTTGCATTGCATTGTATATAAAGGCACGCTGCAGACGCTAAAAGGTAGAACATTTTTAATTATAGCCAATGTTAAATCTGTTTTCTTTTTGTAAAAAAGTACATGCAATGCAATAATTTAAAAAAAAAGTGTCCATATCCTTTAAAGTGTAGCTAAACGTTCGTCAAACTTCTGACATGTCATAGTGACATGTCAGAAGTTTGGATTGGTGGGGGTCCGAGCACGGCGACCCCCACTAATCTTTAAACAAAGCAGATGAAGTGCTCGTGTGAGCGCTCAGCTGCTTCATGTCTGTTCGGCTTTTTCCAGAAATAAATGTATCGGTATACGGACTCAATAGAAAGTCTATGAGCCCGTACTCCGATACATCAGCTTTCCGGAAAAAGCCGAACAGAAACGAAGCAGCTGAACGCTCACACGAGGGCTTCAGATGCTTCATTCTAGCAATTGGTGGGGGTCGCCGTGCTCGGACACCCACCAATCCACAATGACATGTCAGAAGTTTGTCGAACGTTTAGCTACACTTTAAACTCAAGAGAGATGAAACTAGATATGTAAATATAGGTGGCTTAAAGGGGACTTCCTTTTATGCTTATCTTGTAACACTCCAAAGTGGTTTAGGAGTAAAGTATTTAACTCCTACATCACTTCTCAAACATTTCCATAGTTTGGAATATATAAAATATCTGTATCATTTATGAGTTTAAAGGCACCGAATAAGACATGTGTCTGAGATTTCATCTTCTAATTTTGAGTAAATTTGATACATAGAAGAAATGAGAACATCACATTATTTTATTATTACTGTTCCATGGGTCTCCAGATAAGCCTAACAGGTATTGTATGATACTGTTACTAGTGAGTGAAGGAGGGCATCAAATGTTTTCCCTAAGGGCCTCCACCAACCTTGAATAGGGCCCTGAGCAGATGTTTTGTCAAATTTACCACTTTTAAATTAGTGGAATTTTTGTTTATAAATTTCATATATTTGGAAGAGAGGAGGAAAAGTCAAAATATAGCACATGTACTGTATGACATATATACAAAGTGTTCTCTTTAACTTACACAGTTTGGAAATTATAAAGTTAACAATTAACCTAGAGAGTACAAGGAACTTTGAGGCTTTCAGGCTTTACTGGTTATTTTAATATTGCTCAGTCACAGGAAAACACCGTCATCTATCTATCCCAGGGCCAAAATCTATTATTTGTAGCTTAACTCCCTAACGACTGCCATACGGCTACATACGTTCCAGTAGCCGATGATCACGTTGTCACGTATATAAACATTGGCAGCCTGGAACAAGTTTAACCCCTTAAATGACCAGGCCCTTTTGCGCGTTAATGACCAAAGATTATTTTTTGTTTTATGAGTCGTAACTTTTTTTTTGTTCCATCCACATAGCTGTATAAGGGCTTGTTTTTTGCAAAACGGGTTGTATTTTTTATTTGCACCATTTTTGTATGCATATAATATATCTATTAACTTTATTGAACTTTATTTTAGGAAATAATTGAAAATAAACAGCTACATTTTACTGTTTGTTTTTTTTTTTGCATTTTTTCGATACGCCGTTCACCCAGCGGTTTAATTAAGGTCTAACCTTTATTGTTTGAGTTGTTACGATCACGTCGATACCATATATGTGTTTGTTTTTAATTTTTGTACACTTTGTGAAAAAAGTGGTTTTATTTTATATTTGCTGTAATTTTGTTATTTTTTTTTCATCATTTTTTTAAACTATTTTACTTTATTTTTGTCCCACTAGGGGACTTCACCATGCGATCTGCTGATCGCTTATATATTGGTTTGGTATACTTAGTATACCAAAGCATTAATGCCTGTCAGCATAAAACTGACAGGCAATCCTTGGCCTAATACAGGCCCCCGACTGCCATGGAAACCCAATGGTGCCCCAGGATTTCTTTGCGGGAGCGCCGATGGAATGGCAGCGGCATCTAATGGGTTAAACTGACGGAATCAGAGCGTGCTTTGATTCCTGCAGTTGGGGCAGGAGCCAGGCTGTGTATAACTAGGTGCGAGGAACTAGCACATGCTTTGTGACGGATATATTTGTCGCTCGTCGTTAAGGGGTTAATGAGTGTAGTGCTGCTTCAGTGTAAGCAGCGCTGCACTTTCATGTCTGCAAGGGCTGTGAGATACCCGGAATACACTCCCCCCTGTAGATAGCGACATACACAACCCCCATGTAGATAGCGCAAACCGGCATGTAGATAGAACCATCTAAGCTCCCTCTAGGAGCGGAATCCCCAGTCAGAGCGCTCTGACTGGGATTCTGCTCCTAGAGGAAGCCCCAGACGTCTCTCCATCCCCCTGTAGGTAGCGCCACCCCTGCATACAGCACCACCCCTCCTGTAGATAGCACCAACCCCCTGTAGATAGCGCCTCCCCCCCTGTAGATAGCACCCCCCAATAGATAGGTCCACCTAAGCACCCTCTAGGACCTGAATCCCCTGTCAGATCGCTCTGGCCGGGGATAACGCTCCTAGAGGGAGCCCCAGACGTCTCTCCACCCCCATGTAGGTAGCGCCACCCCCTGCATAGAGCACTACCCCTCCTGTAGAGAGCACCAACCCCCTGTAGATAGCGCCACCCCCCTGTAGATAGCACCCCCCAATAGATAGTGCCACCTAAGCACCCTCTAGGACCTGAATCCCCGGTCAGATCGCTCTGGCCGGGGATAACGCTCCTAGAGGGAGCCCCTGACGTCCCTGTCCATATATGGACAGTGCCATCAGGGGCACCATCTAGGAGCGGAATCCCAATTAGACTGACTCCAGATGCCTTAACTCCTAAGTCATCAACCCTATAACCTGTTTTTTTGCCCCGGCTTATCTTAATGATATATCACCTCATGTACAAATTGTCTTTGTGTAACATCTTAAATGTTGTGCTTTTTGTAAGTCATTAATTTGTAAACTTGCCTGACAAAGGAGCCTGTGTGCTCTGAAAGATTGCATATAGAACTGTTAGGGTATGTTTTTTGATGCGGAAACATCGTCGGAAAAGTGGAAAAAACGTCTTGCCGGAAAAAGAAGCGACATGCCCTATCTTCGGGCGTTTACGTCTCTGACCTCCCATTGACATCAATGGGATGCAGATAAAGCTTATTTTCCAGCGTTTTTGCCCATCGGCGCTCAATGGCCGCATGCGAAAAACGGCGCGAAAAACTGCATGTAGGCAGATCAAAATCTGCCTCAAAATTCCAAACTGAATTTTGAGGCAGATTTTCTGCCTGCAAAAAACTGTGTGGACCCAGCCTTATGGATAGCCAATAAAGGTTTCATACCTACAATACTTTTGTCTTTTTTGACACAAAAGTATTTAACATTGCATATTGTTACTGCCTAACACGGTACTACATTTTTTTTTCTGCTCATAATAAAAATTTAATGGAATTAATTAAACTAATGTAGAAAATGAAAGCCTCATAGGTCTTGTAAAAAAAAACAAAGTAAAAATAGTGATGCTATTCAAAGCAGTTGCAAAGATATTATCGTTTAAAGAAGTGCATGGAAAATTTGACCTGGACACAGGGGTATCAATGACCCTTGGTCATGAAAGGATTAAAGAAACCCTACAAGTTCTAAATGAAAGGGTTAAAAGAAAAAATAGGAATTTCGTTTTAAAGGTGGTTGTGTGGTTTGGACAACCCTGAATCCTTACAAGGGTCCTGATTGTAATAAGCTGCTATAACTTGGAAAAAGAGACGTAACTGGAAGCCCCTGGTCCCCAAAACAAAATCTGTAACAGGGCCCCCACCTACCATGTCCCATTTATAATACTAGTGTCTTCTAATGTAAAGCATTGCACAGCACTTTTTAAAAACCAATGGCTTGTCTATGTAATGAACAGATGCGCCTGGCCTGGACCTTCAGAGCAAGAGACACTTTTTGTAGCAGCTATTTGCGCTGATGAAAGAGTGAAAGTGAAGACCCCCTCTACTACAACGGCATACACCTATAGGGCTTTGTGGTATACGTATATATATATATACGCCGGGAAATGCTTCTGACTTATACACTGAACACATGTATACTATAGGCTAGAGCTACGCAGATATGTTGCAAGTAAGATCGAGGTCTATGCTGGCAAAGTCGTGTGTGACTTACTGCCCCCTTTTGGCATACTTCTGGCCCATTATACCCTATGGACGTGTTCAGGGTATACGTCGGATTTATTTCCAAACGTTAACCGTGAATGTACACAAAACCTGAGTGTGAAAATAGCCTAAGGCCCCATTCACATCGTGTTTGTACTAACCGCTGAGCGTATACGGTTGTTTATAAAAACGTGGGCCATTGAAAACATATACAAACGTGCACCATTTTCTGTTTATGTCTGTGTTTTTTTTATAGTGTGTACATTTAGCGTATATTCATACGTCGGTATATGTTTCTGTCTGTTTTTTACCTAAAAAAGTATACTTTTTTTTTTTTTTAAATGAACACTGATAGAGAAAAAACAAAAAACAAATAAAAGAATAGATTTACTATATGTAAACGGATACAAACATTACGTTTGCATACGTAGTCCATTGAGATCAATGCTAAAAAAAAGTTACATTTTTTTGAAGTACAGAATAGCGTAGCAGACTACGCTTTTCAGTACTTTCAAAAAAACTGTATCCACACATAAACAGTGACAAACAGACCAAACGGATGCTATTTTGGTCTATGTTTGACCCATTATATTCTATTTATACGCCGAGCTATACGTTTCAATATTCTTTAGTGCCGAACATTGCCAGAGACTCTGATATTATTGATAAGTCTGATCAATAATATCAGACATATCTCAGGGGAAATTTCTTCTAGACGGATTCCTCCTAGCATCAAGACCACTACAGGTTATCCAGGAGAGGGTACGTTGAATATCTATCTACTGCCCCCCCATAGTGGAGTAAGTTATCATATGTGGTCTTTGCTACATCTCTAAGGCCCTGTTCACATCAGCGTTGTGTTCTGTTGAGGGGTTCTGTCGGAACTTTGCCTTTCCATTGAGGGGTTCCCCCGACGGAAAGCTCAGACGGAACCCCTCAACGGAACACAGCGCTGATGTGAAAACAACCTAATCTATATGGTACCACTGGTATAATTTCCCGGTTCTTTTTCCTATTTTTTTTTTTGCCTGTATTCTATGTTACCAGTGGGATCTCATGTCTGACCCGGGTTAATAAACAAGTGCCCTCCTGATTTTGGATGTCTGATGAGACAGAGATATTACCTGTATTCTAAAAATTTAAAGCAATCCAGGCCTCTAGGTGTAAAGGTTGGTGTCCTCCATCACAGGACACTTTTTTACACATGATTAATTTTGATTTTACCCTCTAATCCATACCACTTGTCCTTTCTTGGGAGCACTGTTTTACATATGTTTGTGTGTCTTATTACTGTCACCTATCTTGACATGCCTATTTTAGTAAATACTTGCATTTCCCTTAAAATACCTATTCTGGAGCATCTTTTCTTAGAACTCTGTGTTGTACCATTCCTCTGTTTTTCATCTTACAAATTTATGAATAAATTGACGACTGGGTGTTATCAGTTGGGGGTGTGTCCGTACACTGTCTGAGACTGTCTAATCAGTGCCCACAGAATCAGACTGATCAGACTGTGTGGGGACACGCCCCTTTGACAAGGGGAATGGTAACACCCAGTTTTCAATTTACTCATAAATTTCTAGGAGGACTAAGAGAGGAATGGCACAAGGCAGAGTTCTAAGAAAAGATGCTCGAAAATTATGATTTTTATGGGGAATGCCAGAATTTACTAAAGCATACCTGTCAAGAGAGCTAAGAATGCCTCTTTAACATGATTAGGCAATTGTTCGTTCTGGAAATTCTCTAAGGTTTAAATTTTGCTGCTATGTCTGTGTTATTAGTGGCTCTACTTTTATAGGACATTTTTATTGAATATTGGATCCCTAACGTTTACCTTTACAAGGCCACATATAGGAACACTGCTTCTCATATAGTTTTTTAGATATATTTACAGCAAGGCATGAACCAAAGGCTTAAAGGAATAAGTAAAGATTAAAGATTCTCATATTAATTTAAAGAGGACCAGTCACTTCTCCTTACTGTCAGTTTTTGTAAGTCCTTATATTCCCCATGAAATTAAAATTTGGGAGCATCTTTACTTACAACTCTACGTTGCGCGGTTCCTCTATTATTTCTCTTTGAAATTTATGAATAAATTGACAACTGCATGTGAACAAATGGTGGAGTGTCCTTCCACAGACTGACAATGTCCAATCATTGCTGACAGAGCTAGACTGTGTAGTGACACCCAATTTACAAAAAGAATGGTAACACCCAGATGTCAAATTATTCATACATTTCTTGGAGAAATAACAGAAATGGCACAATGTAGAGTTCTAAGGAATGTGTTCCAGAATTGATATTTCATAGGGAATACAAGTATTTACTAAAATAGACGTTAGGAGAGATGACAGATCATCTTTAAGCTTCTACTTTTTATTACAGCCTTGCCACTTTTTGTAGAGGTGAGACAAGGACATTTACTTCATAGATAACTATGATTGAAGGGTTAATTCAATTGTATTCTGGGATAACTATTACAGATTTTTTGTTTAAAGGACGTTCTATGATGGTTTTTATGGTATTGATTTTATAGTCTCTAAATCAACAGGTTTGGCTGGCCTTGATGCAAAGTCTAGTGGGAGAATGGGCACACGTGCAATGGTCTACTATATGTCCACTACCGTCCTAGCAGCTCTACTTGGAGTCATTCTTGTTCTATCCATTCACCCTGGCAACCCCAAGTTGAAGAAGCAAGTCAGCGTATTAACCAAAAATGAAGAAGTGTCCAGTATTGATGCATTTCTGGACCTTATCCGAAATCTCTTTCCTGAGAACCTAGTTCAAGCATGTTTTCAACAGGTATGAACAAAGACTAAATATAACAAATGCATTTAGTTCACACTGTCTGAGCACATATCATGCATATGGTTTAATGATTTCCAGCACTCGGCGTCATGGTGACTTTAACTATAATACATAGAGATAAAAATACAAATCTAATTTCTGAGATATAATACAACTATTAGAGAACTCACTGCATGGGTACCCCGCCAATAGTGAGCATTAGTAGTTAGTCCTTATATAGCTGTAAAACTGGCCAAATTTGCTCAACTTGTCAATGTGACAACCAAAAACGATGGTAAATTTCTATGAGATATTAACATGGTCAGTTCCAAATCTCTGCTGCTTATCTGTGCTCTGTTCCTTAAGCTAATATTGAGAAGTAGTTGGGTTATTAATATTAAAAAAAGAAAAAAAACCTCACTTAACTTCTGTGATCTTTTCTCATAAGAATCCCTTGTAGGGTTAGTGGTACAGTTAGCGTAAAATGATATTGTGGTTGGGTGTAATTCATTGGTTGGGAGGATACTCTGAAACTATGAAATTGAAACCTAATAAAATAGATTAAGACAAACTAAAATAACAGAATCTTGCATATAATGCATGACATTTAATTATAGCTAAATCAAATTTGGTCTGAATTTCCAAAAAGTTTCAGATTTGCCAAAATCCCAAACTTTTGGGGTTCACGGTTTACAAATTGGAGAAGAGGTTAGAGAAAAGAAAGAGCAGAGAAGAGGAGACTCAATTCCCTGGTGTCCTGCAGCGACGCGTCTATGCCGGACTCCTGACGTATTGTCCCATGTAACCACTGCAGCCAATCACTGGCTGCAACAGTCACATAGGACAAAACAACGTCATCTCACCTGCCGGCCTCCTGAGAGTCACACAGGGCAATCAGGGCACTTGCAATTTCCTGCAAATTTATTCAGGCCGAAAAGACTTTCAGGAAATTTGCTCTTCTTTAGTGGTAACCTGGCTTTGTCGGCTAATATAAAGTTAAAGGGGTTTTCCAGTCTTTAAAAATGATTGACAAATGGTTTACATGAGGTTAGATCTAGCACTTCCGAACGTACTGTGTGTAACTAAAATACCTATGTAAATCAGTCTAACATGTAGTCACATGACTCTTGGTGTTTATCTCCTGCTTGTGTGAGTTCCAATAATCTGAACATGTGGTTATTCCACCTAAAAGAGGCTCTGTCACCAGATTATAAGTGCCCTATCTTCTACATAATCTGATCGGCACTGTAATGTAGATAACAGCAGTGGTTTATTTAGAAAAACGATCAATTTTGACCAAGTTATGAGCTATTTTAGATTTATGCTAATGACTTTCTTAATAGACAACTGGGCGTCTTTTTACTTTTTGACTAAGTGGGCATTGTAAAGAGAAGTGTATGATGCTGACCAATCAGCATCATACACTTCTCTCCATTTATGTACTCAGACATTGTGATCTTACGAGATCACTATGTGCTGTCACTTACTCACACATTAACTTTACTGAAGTGTCTTGAGAGTGAATAGACATCGCTTCCAGCCAGGACGCGATGTCTATTCACAATCTCGACACTTTGTGCGGGACTTAATGACAGCAAGCGTGATCTCGTGAGAT
The DNA here is from genome assembly GCF_050947455.1 of Rhinoderma darwinii. NCBI lineage: Eukaryota > Metazoa > Chordata > Amphibia > Anura > Rhinodermatidae > Rhinoderma > Rhinoderma darwinii. The sequence goes on along the minus strand of NC_134696.1, from coordinate 47,530,766 downwards.
CACGCTGTAAGTGACAGCCCAGCGTGATCTCGATGTGCTGTAAGTCCCACACAAACGTTACCGAAGTGTCGGGATTGTGAATAGACATCATGTCCTGGCTGGAAGCGATGTCTATTCACTCTCAGGACACTTCAGTAAAGTTAATGTGTGAGTAAGTGACAGCACATCTTGATCTCGCAAGATCACTATGTGCTGAGTACATGAATTGAGAGAAGTTTATGACGCTGATTGGTCACTGATTAGTCAGCATCATACACTTCTCTTTGCAACACTTTCTTGGTCAAAAAGAAAAAACACGCCCAGTTGTCGATTACGAAAGTCATAAATCTAAAATAGGTCATAACTTTGTCAAAATTGATCATTTGTCTAAATAAAACCCACTGCTGTAATCTACATTACAGCGCCGATCATATTATGTAGAAGATGGGGCACTTATAATGTGGTGACAGAGCCTCTTTAAGGTTACATTCAGGGCGTGACATTTACGAGCGTAAAAAAAATGTGTAAATCTGTCCATGTGCGTTGTGTTTTGCATCAGTGTGCTTTGCGTGTGGCATGTTTTTCACACACTCGCAAGCGCTTCTTTTTTTTTGTTCAATGTAATTGATGCTGTCTGTGGTTTTCACACACCCATTGCTTTCAATGGAAGGCTAGGTGCGTGAAAACGCACCAATATAGGACACCCAGTCAGTTTCATGCAACGGACAATCACCCATGTATAAATAGCCCCATTGAAATCAATGGGGCCGTGTGCTGTTCGTTGTTTCAACGCACAACACACGAACGAGATTCACGCTCATGTGAATGAGCCCCTAGACTGAGCTGAAGTATGGGACATCACACATTACATGCCTGTTATCTCCACGTCTCCCTACTCACCCCCTCCCTCTTTGTCTCTGGAGGGATCTGTTTCACATGCTGGGCAGTAGATAATGTCAAGTCAGTGAATAAAGGGTGTTTTACACTTGGCAATTGCATGCAGACAATCGTTCATAGAATGCTCGTTGCCGATAATTGCCCTGTGTAAACAGGGCAGCGATCCGCAGATGAACGAGCAAACGCTCGATCATCTGAAGATTGTAATGTTTTAGAAAAGTAAAATATTATCGTTGTCGGCAGCACATCTCCCTGTGTAAACATAATACTGTATGGGGATGAGCAATCGGAGTAATGACCGCTCGTCCACATACATAGCTCCTTGTGATAGGATGAAACGAGCGCAGATCAACAATGTCTCGTTGATCGTCGCTCGCTGCACCGGCCAAAATTTTGGCCAGTGTAAAAGGACCTTAACAAAAGAGCAGAGCAGATGGGGAGTAATTACAGCTCTACCCTTTCACCTTGCAATAGATGGGCATGCAGGTAGCTGTAATTATAGGCAATGTCTCTGAGAGGAGAGAGGAATCATGGTAAATGTAGTCCGTTACATGGTAATCCCCCCCACAGGAAGCCCTGGCAGAATCAATACAAAGGTATTATACTGAGATATGCAAGATAATGAAAATAAGAATTACTTCTGAGCTATGGTGGCATCCTCTGATGGGCATTCTGACACATATGGAGACTTTTCTGTATTTTTTTAATAGCTTGGAAAACACTTTTAAATGAGCAGTAACTGCTGGGCGCACTGCACACACTGAAAGTTAAACGTTTTATGTGGATTTGTCTTATCTGCTATTGACCTCTGGTTTTCTTAAATTATATTTGGGCACAGGATATGGCAAGAGTTGTTACTTCCCTTCTCATACTCCTCTTGGCCGCATATTACTTCCCATGAGGTAACATAAGGAACAATGAAAGTTTCAATGAGATTATGTAAGGGCGTGTTTGGCAAAATCCTCCTTTATTTCTCTATGAAAAATGATTTAAATTGCGACATTATTTGGCCATAAAAACAAAGTTTAGCAAAGTGAGAAATATTCATGGACTGTTCAAAAGAACAAACAAGAATATTATTAAATAATATTATTATAAGTAAATATGAAATGATCCTGGCATGCACATTGACTGACCAGGAGAATGAAGGAAGATATACCCAGGTTACGTAAGAGAGGGGCAGAAGCCTTTTTAACTGCCCTATAAAAATGAAAAATACCTTAAATTCAGATTAGTAATCATAATAACGAAGTAACAAAATACGTCTGTGGGGAGGAGTCAAAAGTATGTTTGGGGGATTAACCTCTTAACGCCGAAGGACGGATATATCCGTCCTCTGCAGCTGCTAGTTCGCGCAGGAGGACGGATATATCCGTCCTGTGATGGCGCGGGTAGTGTCACTGTACCCACGCGATCAGCGGCAGGAGCACGGCTGTTATACACAGCCTGGCACCTGCTGCAACTGCCGGAATCGAAGCGCGCTCCGATTCCGGCAGTTTAACCCATTAAATGCCGCTGTCAATAGTGACAGCGGCATCCAATGTGTTTGACAGAGGGAGGGAGGTCCCTTTGTCACCCCATCGGCGCCCCCGCAAACAAATCGCGAGTCGCCATCGGGTTTCCATGGCAGCGGGGGTCTAACAAAGACCCCCAGGTATGTCTTCAGCATCTGCCTGTTAGGCGATGCTGGAGGCATGACCTAACAGATTGCCTGTCAGTTTTACACTGACAGGCAATAATGCTTCGGTATACTAAGTATACCAAAGCATTATATATGCGATCAGCAGATCGCATGGTGAAGTCCCCTGGTGGGACTAAAAAAAAAATGTCAATCAGTTAAAGGGGTATTCCGGAACTAAAAAATTACATTTATTTAAATAAAACAATGAAAAAGATATAACTTTCCAATGTACTTACGTTTCATCAGATGGCTGTAGCGTCGTATATCCTCCTCCGTCGCCGTCCCCTTAGCAATGCAAAATCTGCACTTCCTGTGCAGACCCGTCCATTTGGTCTTCTGCCTTGCTTCCGGTTTCCGGCTTTCACACTGTACGGTTACGTCATCAAAAATGACGTAACCGTACCACGTGCTTCTTTATTGAATTAGAGCATGCGTGGTGAACACACTCCACCGCGCATGCTCTGTGAAATTATGTGGCTGCGTCTTCAGCGGCCGTGTATATTACACTGCGCATGCGCAAGGTTGAAGGTGTGTAGCGGTGTGTATACGAAGTTGCAGGAATAACGGCCGTTTCGGCCGTCTTCCCGACAGGTGCAGGAGCTGTGACAGCTGCTGTCTCGTACAGCAGCTGCCGCAGCTCCTACAGCGGGGACCGATCGCTGTGTCCCCGCTGTCTAACCCCTTAAAAGCCGCGTTCTATAGAGATCGCGGGTTTTTAGGGGTTAAGTTACCATCGCCGGCCTGCTACACGATAGCGGCCGGCGATGGTTACTATGGCAACCGGACACCAAACAAAGGCGTCCGGCTATGCCATCGACGGAAGCCTAGTGGGTCCTGACAAAGTCAGGACCCACTATGCTTGCTGTCAGTGAATAGCTGACAGTTCTAATACACTGCACTACGGATGTAGTGCAGTGTATTAGAATAGCGATCAGGGCCTCCTGCCCTCAAGTCCCCTAGTGGGACAAAGTAATAAAGTAAAAAAAAAAGTTAAAAAAAGATGTGTAAAAATAAGAAATTAAAAGTTAAAAAAATCCCCCTTTTTTTCCCTTATCAGTCCTTTTTTATTAATAAAAATATATAAATAAACTATACATAATTGGTATCGCCGCGTCCGTAACGGCCTGAACTACAAAATTATTTCGTTATTTATCCCGCGCGGTGAACGCCGTAAAAGAAAATAATAATATACCGTACCAAAATCACAATTGTTTGGTCACTTCACCTCCCAAAAAATGTATTAAAAATAGATCAAAAAGTTGCATTTACCGAAAAATGGTCCTGATCGAAACTACAGTTCGTTACGCAAAAAATAAGTCCTCGCACGGCTTTATTGATGGAAAAATTATAAAGTTCTGGCTCTTAGAATAAGGTAACACAAAAAGTGAATGATTTTTTACAAAACGTATTTTATTGTGCAAACGCCATAAGACATAAAAAAACTATAAACATCTGGTGTCACCGTAAGGCCGAGTTTACACGAGCGTGTGCGTTTTGTGCAAGCAAAAAGCGCGGCGTTTTGCGTGCGCAAAAAGCACTTAACAGCTCCGTGTGTCAGCCCTTTATGATGCGCGGCTGCGTGCTTTTCGCGCAGCCGCCATCATTATGACACTCCGTTTGGATGTTTGTAAACAGAAAAGAACGTGGTGCTTTTCTGTTTTCATTCATCCTTTACAGTGCTGTTGCGTGAATCACGCGCGTCCCACGGAATTGCTTCCGTGCGACATGCGTGGTTTTCACACACCCATTGACTTCAATGGGTGCGTGATGCGCGAACAGCGCACAAATATAGGACGTCGTGCGTTTCACGCAGCGGACATACGCTGCGTGAAAATCACGTACCTGTCTGCACGGCCCCATAGAGTAACATAGGTCCCTGCGACGCGCGTTGCAAAAACGTATAATACGCTCGTGTAAATGAGCCCTAATCGTATCGCCCCATAGAATAAAGTGAATATGTCATTTATAGCGCACGGTGAACGCTGTAACAAAAATAGAATTAAAAAACAATAGAATTGCTGTTTTTTAGTCACCGCGCCACTTAAAAATAGAATAAAAACTGATCAAAAAGCTGCATGCACCCCAAGAAAACTACAATGTATTCCTCAAGTGGTCTAGTTTCCAAAATGGGATCACCTTTTGGGGATTTCCACTATTTTGGTACCACAAGACCTATTCAAACCGGACATGGTGCCTAATAAAAAGGCGGCCTCAAAATCCACTAGGTGCTCCTTTGCTTCTGAGGCCGGTGCTGCAGTCCATTACCGCCCGAGGGCCACATGTGGGATATTTCTACTGCAGAATCTGGACAATAAGTATTGAGTTGCGTTTCTCTGGTAAAACATTTTGTGCATAAACTTTCTAAATGCTGTTGTGAATACTTTGAGGGGTCTAGTTTCTAAAATGTCGTGTTTCATAGGGGTGTCTAATATATAGGCCCCTCAAAGCCACTTCAGAACTGAACTGGAAGCCCAAAAAAAATAATTAGGCAATACTTCGCTTCTATACGAACTAGTTAGCGATTCACAGTGTGATGAAGTAAGGGGAAGCAGCGCTTATACGAGCGGTGCACCCCCTTCAAACAGCCGATGACTTTTCAGTTCACAGGTAGCAGAGTTACATGATGGGGAATTTGTTTTCCTGTTGTGTAACTCTGCTACCTGTCAATGGAAAAATCAGCTGCCAGAGTGAAAAATGTTTCCACACAGAGGAGTACCGCAAAGAAACACCTGGGAATCAGACATGATGGACTAACATTTTTCCCTGTGGTGGATGACTTTTCAGTTGACAGGTAGCAGAGTTACATGAAGGGGAATTATTTTTCATCGATGGCTAGTTAGGAGCGCTGCTTCCCTTTAGTTTTTTCTTGCTCACTGTGAATCTCCAACACAGGATGCAGCGGCGATCCACAGGTATTGCTCCTTTTATCCCAATTCACATGTTAGAATTCAATTTTTTTTATTTTATATATATATATATATATATATATATATATATATATATATATATATATATATATATAATACAGTATTTAAAACTAAGACTGTATAAACAGTTAATATACATTTAGAAAACTTATAATTATAAAGACCAAACTTTACGTATCATCATATAGGGTCAGTGTTGTTTAAAAACGCAGATATCCAGTGATTTCAGCTTGTGCTAGCAGTAATAGAATGAGAGCACCAAAATGAAGACTGGGATTGCAGAAGTTAGTAGAGCTGGGTGTAGTAGGCGGAGCAAGTGCACTGCTGCATGCACATTGCATGCTGGGACTAGAGCAGTGCATGCAGGGAGGAGAAACACAGGAAGAGAAGAGGAATGAACTTACTGAGCAAAACAAACCTCTCCAGGTAAACAATAGGGAGTAATGTTACTAAAACCATTTATTATCAAGAAAAAGCTAGACAGAGTGCACTAATATCTTAATAGAGGAACATTGCATTGATTTAAAAAATAAAAAAAAGTATTGGAAAACCCCTTTAAATAAAGTTGGTGAAAAAAAATAATAATAATTACAGCGAAAATCAAATAAAACGACTTTTTTTGCCCAAAAAGTGGTTTTATTTAGTAAAAGTGTCAAAACAAATCACACATACACATATATGGTATCGCCGCGATCGTAACGACTT